>NC_089781.1:53916985-54066985 GCF_040412425.1 Macrobrachium rosenbergii | reverse complement strand
TTAAAAATAGAGCCAATCGTTAGGGGGTTGATAAGAACAAGTTTCACATGCAGAGCACCAAAATGGTTTTGAATTATGCTCGTAAATTTTGTTCTAAAATGGACATCATGACAGTATGGAAACTCGGCATAAAAGTGTGATTTGGGTACTGTAAGAGTATAACGCTCAGTGAAAAACTTCTTGTTAAGTATTTTATTGAGGCTATTAAAAACTATCTTAGGCGGAAAACAATTGTGTTTAAAATATTCTAAAAGAAAGGTTACTTCATCATGAAAAGCTTTCCAACTAGAGGTGAGGGAAAGGGCCCTGTGAAAGAGAGTTGCAACGGAATTAATCTTAAAATTATAAAAACAATAACTATAAAAATTGGCACCTAATCCTCTAAAAGTCTTTTTTCTAAAAATCGTGAAAGTAAAATTATTGTTATGTCTGGTGACCAGAACGTCAAGAAACGGCAGTCGATTGTCCTCTTCCTTTTCAAGAGTAAACTTGAGATTGGGGTGGCAGGAGTTAGCAAATTCCGAAAAGGCCTCCGAGTCATACTCTCTTGTGAAGAGGGCAAAGGTGTCGTCAACATACCTACAGTATGTACATAAAAGAGAGGATGGTAGCTGAGAGGGCATTCGTCCAGCATGCGCTCCTCTCCTCCAGGGAGCACGTGAAGATATTGGAGAACGTAGGTCCGAGCGGCGAGCCCATAGCCATACCATCAACCTGCTTGTATAATTTTTTATTAAAAATAGAAGCTGCGTCCAGCACAGCTAGTTCCAACAAGGTTTTAAAAGACGAACGAGTAGAATGATTAAAAACAGAATCAGGCTGAGTAAAAAGCTTATTTAAAATCATTTCAATCGTCTCATTAACAGGTACATTTGTAAAAAGTCCTGAGCCAAGTTCATAATTATCTTTGAGCCTTTAACCAGGAATAATTACACCATTAACGATTCTTGTCAGTTCAAAGATATGATCTTGGCTCAGGACTCTGATCTCTTTATGACCAGTCTATTTATGAACTTGGCTAAGGACTTTTTACAAATGTACCTGTTAATGAGACGATTGAAATGATTTTAAATAAGCTTTTTACTCAGCCTGATTCTGTTTTTAATAATTTTACTGTTCGTCTTTAAAACCTTGTTGAACTAGCTGTGCTGGACGCAGCTTTTATTTTTAATAAAAATTATACAAGCAGGTTGATGGTATGGCTATGGCTCGCCGCTCGACCTACGTTCTCCAATATCTTCACGTGCTCCCTGGAGGAGAGGAGCGCATGCTGGACGAATGCCCTCTCAGCTACCATCCTCTCTTTTATGTACATAGGTATGTTGACGACACCTTTGCCCTCTTCACAAGAGAGTATGACTCGGAGGCCTTTTCGGAATTTGCTAACTCCTGCCACCCCAATCTCAAGTTTACTCTTGAAAAGGAAGAGGACAATCGACTGCCGTTTTCTTGACGTTCTGGTCACCAGACATAACAATAATTTTACTTTCACGATTTTTAGAAAAAGACTTTAGAGGATTAGGTGCCAATTTTTATAGTTATTGTTTTTATAATTTTAAGATTAATTCCTGTTGCAACCTCTTTCACAGGGCCCTTTCCTCACCTCTAGTTGGAAAGCTTTTCATGATGAAGTAACCTTTCTTTTAGAATATTTTAAACACAATTGTTTTCCGTCTAAGATAGTTTTTAATAGCCTCAATAAAATACTTAACAAGAAGTTTTTCACTGAGCGTTATACTCTTACAGTACCCAAATCACACTTTTATGCCGAGTTTCCATACTGTCATGATGTCCATTTTAGAACAAAATTTACGAGCATAATTCAAAAACATTTTGGTGCTCTGCATGTGAAACTTGTTCCTATCAACCCCCTAACGATTGGCTCTATTTTTAAATTTAAGGATCAGCTTTGTGCTACGATGTCCTCCGAAGTGGTATATAAGTATTCTTGCCCTAAGTGTAACTCGGGAGTTTATGTGGGGTCCTCTCGGAGACTTCTAAAAGTACGCATAGATTAACATAGGGGGGAAGTTTTCGTACGGGGGTAAAAATCTCCAACCCCGAACACTCCAGCATCAAAAGTCATGCGAAATTTTGTAAAACTCCCATTGAAAACAAAGATTTCTGCATAACTGGACGAACTTCTAGCCAACTGGAACTACCAATACTCGAGTCTCTGATGATAAAACAGCTTGTTCCGAAACTGAACACTCAGACTTCGGCTGTTCCTTTATACCTGTCGTAATAATAATGTTTTTGTTGTTTTGTTTCTCCTTCGAAGACCTCATTTTCTGTATTTGTGTCGTACTGACAGGTTGGCTCCATACCCTAGTCACTTTTATTTATTTATTTATTTATTTGTTTTCTTAACGTGATTTTAAACTTTAGTGTTTTAAAACATAAATATTTTAAATATAATTGTTTTACTTGTCTTTTTATGTTCTATTTGTTTTAATTAATTTCTCAGTGTTTTGCCTGTTCCTTGGTGTCCTTTGTGTAAAAATTTCCCTTTTAAGTCGATTGTCGTTTTTTATGTTCCGACTTTGCCTTTGTATATTTTTTCTGAAATTTTTATTGTCAATGCTTTTGTTTTTTAATTCTAGAACCCCTGATGATGTAATCATGGATTATGAAACGTTGGGAATAAACATGTAATCAAATGACTATTCAAGAGTATTCCTGTATGCCTTCCTGTTTCATGTATATACATATATATATGTATATATATATATGTATATATATATATATATATATATATATATATATATATATATATATATATATACACATATATACTGTATTTGCCCGTGTATTATACATATTTTCTTTATTTTCAAATGTATCAAAAAACTGCCCTGTGTCCAATGTGGCTGCATTAAGGATGGAGACCGAGTGCCGTAGGCTAGGCTAGACCCAGCCTACGGCCAGCATACTGGGTAGGCACAAAAATTTTTGCCAATAATAAGACATTGAAAAACAAACCTAATTATTACAGTAAACTGTGTTGCTGGAATAAAGTATGAAATTATACGTAAATTTACACTCACTTTTAATGGAAACTAAATGAAATTTATCATAAATAAACATCATTTATGTGTTACCGTGACAGACCACCAGGGGAGGGCGCCATGATTTTCTTTACATCCACTCATTGCAAATGGCTGACAGGCTGTTAGCAAATTGTTTCCAATCTATCATTATAAATAAAATATTGAAAACAAGCTGAATTATCAGTCTGTTATCACAAGCTTACAAAAAATTGCCTAAAATATGTTGGCAGTTAGCCTGGCAGCCATTTACAATAAGTGGATGTAAACAAACCATAGCGCCACTCTGGTGGCCTATTGTGGTAACACATAAACATTATTTATGGTAAATTTCATTTAGTTTAGTTTAAAGGTGAGTGTAACTTTACATATAGTTTCATACTTTATTCACGTAACACAATTTACTTTAATAATTAGGCTTGTTCTTCAATGTTTTATTATTAGCAACAATTTTTGTGACTGCCCATTATGCTGGCCGTAGGCTAGGTCTAGCCTAGCTTGAGGCATAGCCTAGCCTATGGCATTAGGTTTCCTATCCATAATATGTCTGCACTGGACATAGGGCAGTTTTTTATATATTTAAAAATAAAAAAGTGAGTCTAATACACCAGCAAATACAGTGTATATATATATATATATATATATATATATATATATATATATAGATATATATATATATATATATATATATATATATATAGATATATATATATATATATATATATATATATATATATATATATATATATATATATATACACCACAATTGCTGGTGTATTAGACTCACTTTTTTATTTTTGAATGTATCAAGAAACTGCCCTTTGTTTACAAGGTTATATATATATGTTAACTTTATCACATACGCAATTGTTCTGTGCATTAGTGGAATTACTAAAAGGACCTCATTCAAACTGGATGGTGTCTAATGGAGTGTTTATTCAAAAAATTTACAAGCTTTCTTGGACAAACAGTCCACATTATCAAGTATCCGTACTCCATATAGTGAATAGACGTGTAGTCCAGCTGTATTTATATCTGTGTGCTGGGTACTTTTAATCCTATAATCGCCTAGCTCCTCCTGTGTGACCCCCACCCCTCGTGATCTTGGCTTTCTCTGCCTCCTTCTTCTTCCAGGTGTCCGTTTTCCGTGCGTTCTCTTGCGTTTTTGCTTCGTTTCCTTGCTAATATGGAGTATACGATTTTTCTAGATATGCTGTCTTCAAAGCTGTTTCCAGTGTTCCCTGCCATTGTGTTGTTGGTGCATGTTATGAAGGCGTTCTCTACAACCAGTCTGGCCGTTTTGTTGGTGTTCCTGTACAGAAAACTCATATTTTCCCAATCTATCTTATGATCATTTTCCCAACAGCGTTCAGCAACTGCCGACGTCTGATTATAATGCCTTATGTTCTGCAGGCGTTGTTTGCTGCGCTCTTACATGATTTGCCAGTTTCGCCATAGTACCCTTCTTCACAGTCCAGACACGCTGCCATTTGTAACCCCCCCTCTAATCTCTTCCCCCTCTACCGACTTTGTTTTTAACTATTTTATTCCTAATGGTGTTTTTATAGCTGCTTATCAATTTGAAATTATCTAGCTTCCTATTGATGGGTGCAATAGAGTTGTTGTCCGGGACTGTAATTACTTTCTTCCCAACCAAATGTTCCTTTTCTATCCTTTCCCTCTCCCCAAAATGGTGTTTCCTTGCCTTGATGCATCCCCCACTCCCACCAATACTTAGGGTAGCCTAGTCTCCTAAAACTCTCCCTCAGGTAGTCCAGCTCTTCGTCTAAAAATTCGGGACTGCAAATCCTATAAGTCCTGATGGCCAACCCTGTCATTACTCCTATTTTTATTTCTTTCCTATGACTGGAGAACCTTTGTATGTATGAATTGGTGTGTGTCTTCTTCCTATATACCTTGAATTTTAAATTTTCCCCTTCCCTCTTAACCAGGACATCCAAGAAGGGAATTTCTCCCTCCTTCTCTTCTTCTATTGCGAACTTGATGTGTTCATTTAGTTTATTTATGTTTTCTAGAAACTTGTGTATATCTTCCCTATCTCCCTTGTAAATAGTCAAGATGTCATCCATGAATCTTACCCATTTTACGATATTTAAGTTCCCTTTATTTACTTTGCCCACCTCTTCCTTTTCAAATCATTCCATAAAGATATTAGCTAGAATTGGTGAAAGACTCGAACCCATGGCCACGCCATTTTTTTCTTATATAATGGTTTTCGCCCCACTTGAAAACATTAACGCTGAGGGCTGCTGTTAGCAGTTTTATCAAAACGTCATGATCTATGTCACATGTATAAACCCATTCCTCCATATTCTTTTTTATTACGTCCATCGTCATTTTGACTGGTACGTTAGTGAACAGGGAAGTTACATCCAAAATTGCACATTTACAGTCTTTTACGTTAATTTTGCATAATTCATCTATCAGGTTCATGTTATGTTTTAAATGCCCTTCGGATACTAAGCCCACCCATTTTCCCATTATGTTGGAATGAAATTTCTCCAGCCTCCTCTGCGGTGATCTCGTCGATGCCATGATCGGTCTTAGCGAGCACCCTTCCTTGTGGATCTTAGGACTACCATAAATATATGGGATCTCTGGACTTTCCAGAACATAGAGTAAAATCAGTGGAAAGTCCAGATATCCCATATATGTATGGTAGTCCTAAGATCCACAAGGAAGGGTGCCCGCTAAGACCGATCGTGGCATCGATAAGATCACCGCAGAGGAGGCTGGAGAAATTTCTTTCCAACATAATGGGAAAATGGGTGGGCTTAGTATCCGAAGGGCATTTAAAACATAACATGAACCTGATAGATGAATTATCCAAAATTAACGTAAAAGACTGTAAATTTGCAAGTTTGGATGTAACTTCCCTGTTCACTAACGTACCAGTCAAGACGACGATGGAAGTAATAAAAAAGAATATGGAGGAGGGGGTTTATACATGCGACATAGATCATGACGTTTTAATAAAACTGCTAACAGCAGCCCTCAGCGTTAAGGTCTTCAAGTGGGGCGAAAACCATTATATATAAAAAAATGGCGTGGCCATGGGTTCGAGTCTTTCACCAATTCTAGCTAATGTCTTTATAGAATGGTTTGAAAAGGAAAAGGTGGGCAAAGTAAATAAAGGGAACTTAAATATCGTAAAATGGGTAAGATACGTGGATGAAATCTTGATAATTTACAAGGGAGAAAGGAAAGATATACACAAGTTTCTAGAAAACATAAATAAACTAAATGAACACATCAAGTTCGCAATAGAAGAAGAGGAGGGAGAAATTCCCTTCTTGGATGTCCTGGTTAAGAGGGAAGGGGAAAATTTAAAATTCAAGGTATATAGGAAGAAGACACACACCAATTCATATATACATAGGTTCTCCAGTCACAGGAAAGAAATAAAAATAGGAGTAATGACAGGGTTGGCCATCAGGGCTTATAGGGTTTGCAGTCCCGAATTTTTAGACGAAGAGCTGGACTACCTGAGGGAGAGTTTTAGGAGACTAGGCTACCCTAAGTATTGGTGGGAGTGGGGACACATCAAGGCAAGGAAACACCATTTTGGGGAGAGGGAAAGGATAGAAAAGGAACATTTGGTTGGGAAGAAAATAATTACAGTCCCGGACAACAACTCTATTGCACCCATCAACCGAAAGCTAGATAATTTCAAATTGATAGGCAGGTACAAAAACACCATTAGGAATAAAATAGTTAGAAACAATAAGTCGGTAGAGGGGAAGAGATTGGGGGTATTTATGGCAGCGTGTCTAGACTGTGAAGAAGGGTGCTATGGCGAAACTGGCAAATCATGTAAAGAGCGCAGCAAACAACACCTGCAGAACATAAGGCATTATAATCAGACGTCGGCAGTTGCCAAACACTGTTGGGAAAATGATCATAAGATGGACTGGGAAAATATGAGTTTTCTGTACAGGAACACCAACAAAACGGCCAGACTGGTTGTAGAGAACGCCTTCATAACATGCACCAACCACACAATGGCAGGGAACACTGGAAACGGAGTTGAAGACAGCATATCTAGAAAAATCGTATACTCCATAGTAGCAAGGAAACGAGGGAAAAAGCAATAGAACGCACGGAAAACGGACACCTGGAAGAAGAAGGAGGCAGAGAGAGGCCAAGATCACGAGGGGTGGGGGTCACACAGGAGGAGCTAGGCGATTATAGGATTAAAAGTACCCAGCACACAGATATAAATACAGCTGGACTACACGTCTGCTCACTATACGGAGTACGGATATTTTTTGATAATGTGGAATGTTTGTCCAAGAAAGCTTGTAACTTTTTCTGAATAAACACTCCATTAGATACCATCCAGTTTGAATGAGGTCCTTTTAGTAATATATATATATATATATATATATATATATATATATATATATATATATATATATATATATATATATATATATATATGATTATTATCACTTTTTACGTGATTCATTTATCACACATTACCACAGGTGAAAAATAAGAAACGGGGTGTAGGTCCTGACCGGTTTCGACTTTATTTCCAAGCCATTGACGAAGGACTGATACAGAGTGTGAGAAGTCACAAATATATATACTACAAGAACAGTACTAACGAACATACAAAACCGTTAGAGGCTCCATATCCCCACTCAGGCCGGTGTCGAGGTAGGAGGGCCTTTAAAACTCATTTGGCTAAAAATCACAATAGACTCTCAGGGGACATTGCTGATAAACAGACCATACCCCACCTCAGATCCACACCTGACAGGTGTCATGGAGGCGGAGTTTGGAAACTCATTAACATTACTACCCTCGTACTGTGTTTACAAATATGATAATCCTATTTTCTTACATCTCTACTGCCTACCTTAAAGTTTAAACAATTTACAAATTTCTTTTGATATTAAAGGATCAAGTTTGTACATTCCTTGACTGATATTCATATTATGGTTGTAACTTTCTTTTATGAAGCTAGATTCAATGATGTTCCTTTCAGTGCATTATTAGAATATACAATCCTTTTTGCCCCTTCCCAGTTGATAGCATGATTGTTCTCACTAACATGTACAAATATACCACTGTTCCTTGTGCATATCTCACACATTTCTTATGTTGTTCAATTCTTTTTCCAGTGCTTTCCCGGTTTGGCCAATATAAAAGTTGTCACAAGACTTACACGGAATTTTATATACACACCTTTAATATTGTCTGGGAGTTCTTGATAAGTACATTTTTCATTGTTGTATTGTTCTTAAATGCGACATTAACACCAAAATTCTTAAGAAGATGAGGGATATCTTTCATATCATTATTATAAGGCAGAACAAGCAAATTTTTTGTGTTGTAAGGTTCTTTCTGGTTTTGATACATAGTCTTTTTTGCCGCTTCAAATGCACTGTTTAATACACTATCAGGATATTTCAATTTTTGCCTGCATTCCTAATCTTATCTATTTCATCATCAATATATTCAGGGCTACATACCCGTAATGCTCTTAAAAACATAGATGAAAACACTGACTTTTTAACCTTATTGCTTTGTCCAGAATAGAAATGCACATAGGAAGAAATATTAGTGGGTTTTCTATACACACTATATTTAAACCCACTACTATTTCTTCGTATGAGGACATCCAGAAACGGTAAGCACCCATCATTTTCCATTTCCATCGTGAATTTAATTGATGGTACTAATTGATTTAACTTAGCAAAAAGTTTTTTACATCTTGGTTCCTGGCCATACACAAATTATGTCGTCAACATACCTAAACCATGTTACATTACGTGGGATTATGTTGTTTAATATCTTCTTTTCAAAAAATTCCATATATAAGTTACTTAACACTGGGGATAGAGGGTTTCCCATTGCCATACCAAAATTTTGTGAGTAAAATTTACCATTAAATTCAAATTTACAATCTTTTACACATAATTTAATCAGTTCAATTAAAGTACTTTTAGAAAATGGGATATCCAGCTGTGTGTTCTCTAACAATTCAGATAAAAACTTCATCAGATCAGTGCATTTGAAGCGGCAAAAAAGACTATGTATCAAAACCAGAAAGAACCTTACAACACAAAAAATTTGCTTGTTCTGCCTTATAATAATAATATGAAAGATATCCTCATCTTCTTAAGAATTTTGGTGTTAATGTCGCATTTAAGAACAATACAACAATGAAAAAATGTACTTATCAAGAACTCCCAGACAATATTAAAGGGTGTGTATATAAAATTCCGTGTAAGTCTTGTGACAACTTTTATATTGGCCAAACCGGGAAAGCACTGGAAAAAGAATTGAACAACATAAGAAATGTGTGAGATATGCACAAGGGAACAGTGGTATATTTGTACATGTTAGTGAGAACAATCATGCTATCAACTGGGAAGGGGCAAAAGGATTGTATATTCTAATAATGCACTGAAAGGAACATCATTGAATCTAGCTTCATAAAAGAAAGTTACAACCATAATATGAATATCAGTCAAGGAATGTACAAACTTGATCCTTTAATATCAAAAGAAATTTGTAAATTGTTTAAACTTTAAGGTAGGCAGTAGAGATGTATGAAAATAGATTATCATATTTGTAAACACAGTACGAGGGTAGTAATGTTAATGAGTTTCCAACTCCGCCTCCATGACACCTGTCATGTGTGGATCTGAGGTGGGGTATGGTCTGTTTATCAGCAATGTCCCCTGAGAGTCTATTGTGATTTTTAGCCAAATGAGTTTTAAAGGCCACTCCCTACCTCGACACCGGCCTGAGTGGGGATATGGAGCCTCTAACGGTTTTGTATGTTCGTTAGTACTGTTCTTGTAGTATATATATTTGTGACTTCTCACACTCTGTATCAGTCCTTCGTCAATGGCTTGGAAATAAAGTCAAACCGGTCAGGACCTACACCCATTTCTTATTTTTCACCTGTGGTAATGTGTGATATATATATATATATATATATATATATATATATATATATATATATATATACATATACACACACATATATATATAAGCCTGTAAGCAAGGAAAATGCTTTGTTTATAATGAACCTATGTTTAAGCTTGTAAGCTCCCAGCTTCACAGCCAAACCCAGGCATAGCCCATTAGTTCGGCAGCTAATTTCAGAGCATGCTCACAGTTACATGCTTGTGCATCACCTGTCTCGCCTGGCCTTGGTCTAACATTGTAACTACAACTCCACGTGCACATTGTATCAAAAGCAGATCAAATCTTGATAATAAATCAGAGTACTCTGAGCATCCTATTGTATGTTAACCTTTACAATGGTGACCACTAGGAGCAACCTGGTAGACCAGCATAGTCCTCAGCCATTTCCTATGTATTTATATCTGTGTCGAAACTTTGACAAGAGAGATTATACTTTTCCGCAAGTCGTGGTATAGTTTTATATATTCTTTTTAAATTTACGTAAAGTGGAAATGTGTATTATGTAGAAGGATATTATGTTTTGTTGTTTGTATTTAGTAGTGAGAAATGTTGTCTTAGTTGTTTCGTGTGTTTAATTGTAAGTATACTTGTAGTATTGCTTAACTACCAGATTGGTTGTCGTACGGTATTTAGTCGAAGGTTTGGTTTCGGCCAGAGATGGCCGTGAAGTCAGTCACTTCATAGCTTTAACGTAGAGTGGTTTGAGCTGGTGGGGGACTCAAGAATGCAGCCATAATTGTTGGTGTCTACAAATCCATTTAAGTATTCCTACTCATCTTTAAAGTACATTTAGGGAAACTTTCTTTGGAAGATATGCATATCCAAATGTAAGGAGAACTCTTGAGGTGTACTTTAGATGAGGGTAGTGAAATAGAGACTGTGCTAGGAACAATTGAATACGCCAATAGTGAGTTCATATTGACAGTTTAGTTAATATAAACAACGCAATGTATTGATATAATCATAATTTAAACAAATCCATTTAGTATTCTACTCATCTTTAAAGTACATTTAGGGAAACTTTCTTTGAAGATATGCATATCCAAATGTAAGGAGAACTCTTGAGGTGTACTTTAGATGAGGGTAGTGAAATAGAGACTGTGCTAGGAACAATTGAATACGCCAATAGTGAGTTCATGTTGTCAGTTTAGTTAATATACACAACGCAATGTATTGATATAATCATAATTTAAACTAACATAAGAGTGAAGTAACCTGGGTGTCGTAGCATAAGACTTCGGCTACGATTTGGGTCAGTACGTTTTAGATCGTTTAGGCTATACGACAACACTGATGATTTGAAATGCTATACTTATTCTGGCTTGCTTTCTATTGCAAGCTCTCAGTTGTCCTCCACTCAGCAGACAAAGCATAGTACTCACAATAACACAGTGGATATAAAATTCAGTTTTTGCGCCAAAACCTGGTAACAATAGACTAAATATGGCCAAATCTACCACTAAGAAACAATCTTGTAGATGTTAAAGTATACATGAGATGCCATCAGACAAAGTATCTAATACATATGTGGTAAATCTCTCCTTGCCACCCTCCTTGATGACTGAACAATCTGTCTGATTCCAGAGAACAGAGAAACGGTTCTGAATCTGAAATGTCTCTAGTTTAACAAACTAGAGACATTTCAGAAGGCAGAATATGCCCTCAAGATGATCCTAGACATCCTTTTTCCCAGCATCGCATGCTGGCTGGATGTACAGGGAGAGAGGATCACTTAAGAACAACTCCACCAATTCTTGATATCAGAGTTTCCCATGCAGTCGTCTGCCTACACCAGATGAGCCCTCGATCACCTTAATGCACCACTTGAGGACACATCAGTGAGAGCATCCTAGGACGAACTTGAGCCCCTTCTTACACTACCAGAGCAGGAAGCTGACAAGAAACCAAAAAGGTCAACATTACATGGGAGATTTGGCTATGCCTTCTACTAATGAACATCCACTCCATTTTTCCCAACACCAAGGGCACATTCATGGTAGATCTGCTAGAAAAGGTGGATGAGTTGCTGAAGGACTTCAAGGCTTTGCAACATGCTACCCACTTCAGCTGAAAGACCAGAGAAGACCAGGACAATGACAACAGCAAGCTAGGGCTATGCACAATGGCCGGGAACTGTGCCCCTCATTGTAGCTGAATAAAAAGAAAAGTAGTGCAACCAACCAGAGATATAGTGATGGCTGCCACAATACCAATGGATGCTAGCTGCACCAGATTCTACGATGCTGAAGGCACCCAAGAAGTTGCAAGTGAACACATGCCATCCAGTCCATACTACCCTCATTGAAAGACAGCTGCTGATGACCACCAGACACCCAGCTGCACCTAGTGGCTGCCAACAGCAGCCCATAGCATCAAACAGCCATCAGGACCTCACCCTCCGTCCTACTTGGTGTCACCTTCCTGAGACACTACAGGTTGCTGGTGAATGTCACTGCCACCTCCTACAGCAGTCCTCCTTCCAAATAATCTCTCTCTCCATGGGCCCTAAACAAGCAGACACCTATTAATGACATGGGTGGCTGCCTGGGGACTGCAGAGGGAGAGGCTGTTTGGAATGAGAACCCCACACCACCTACTACAGGAGTTTCCCGACATCTGCAGACTGGAACTGTACCAGATCCCCAGGGTACCTGCAAAACATGGCATCCACTGCTACATGAAAACAATAGGTCTTCCAGTCCACTCCAAGTTCCACCACCTGCCAAGGTAAACTACTCGCTGCAAAGGCTTTAAAAGAGATAGAATTCATGGGCCTTTGACAGAAGGCCTTCAGCCCCTGGGGCAAACCATTCCACTTGGTCAAGAAGCCTGACAGTTTGTGATGCCTCTGCAGAGACTCAGGTGCCTTAACCTCCAGACAAAACTTGGTGCTATCCCCTACACAACATGGTGGATATGACCTACACTCTACATGGGGTGAGAATCTTCTGCAAGATCGACCCAGTGAAGGGGTACTTCGAAGTTCCAGTCCATTTCAAAGATATAGAAAAAAACAGCAATCATTATGCTTTTCAGGCCATATACCTTCAATTAGTCTACATTAAGCCTCTAGAATTCAGTAGCTACAATCCAGAGGTTGATGCACAGCATCCTGGGAGACTTCTGCTGCATCTGCTTTGTTGACGACATATTCATATTCTGGAAAGAACACCAAAAACACATCAGAGCTGTACTATCCCATCTAAGAGACAATGGCCAAGTCATCCATTCCAACAACTGCATAGTTGGGGACTCCTCTATCCAGTTCCAAGTTCACTACAAATCTGATAATGGCATATGTCCTCTACCCACCAAGGTGTGTCAGCCATCAAAAAATACCCAAATCCAATCAACATAAAAGAGCTACAAGAATTCATGGGAACGGTAAATTACAACCACACATTCCTGCCCAACATTAATCAAACCTTGGCACACCTCTACAATGCAATCACCCAAAGGAATGCCTTCAAAGCAACTAAGATTGCACTCCCCAACAACAAGCCGGTGGTGTTTCCCATCCCCTAAGCCAGACCCACAGATGCAAGCAAAATTGCTACAGGTGCCATCACTGGGCAAACAATAAATGGCACCACCAAACCCCTTGGTTTCTTCAGTCGAAAATTAACACCAGCAGAGAGAAAGCAATAAAAATTCCATAAAATGTATATACAGTATATTTGTAAAATATTCACGGTGGGGCACAAGCATGTATAATGTTTTAAATTCACCTATTTTATTTGTTCTTTTTTTGGGGTGGGAGAGCCCTACAAGCTCCAAGCTTTGCTACAAACCCAGGTTCAACCAGCAATTTCAGCAGTCAATCACTGAGAATCTGCATGGTCACTTTCATGTGCATCATCTCAGTCACCTTGTCTCACCTAGCCTGGGTTACCATCAGCTCTACTGTCGTAACTAAAATTCTATCCTCATATTGCATCAAAAGTGGATCAAATCTCAACGATAACTCAGAGCCACTGGACATCCTGTTGTATGAGATAATTTTTACCAGCTGACTGGCTAGTGCTAATGATGGCTCATTGTGACCTTTCTCAGAATCATTTAAAACAAGTCTAAATTTTAATTAATAAATTTTAGAAACAAAGATACTCATATTCAAATAACCTTTCTTCTGAAGTGTGGACTCTGATGAGGTTTTTTTTTTACTGGAATCACATTTCGACAAAATAGGCATACTATATCTGTGTCTATATCAATATCCACTTTGATGCAGATTTGATTTATTTTACTTACCCATCAGGTACTATTGACTTCCTCACTCTATTTTTCTAAATGAACTATGCAAAATTCTCAGTTAACATAAATTTTAAAAATGAAATACCTTGGTTTCTCTTAGGAAGAGGAGGAGGTTCCTGACTTGATGGAAAGCCTGAAAGATAAATTACAGTGCACCATTACTAAGATGAATTACCATCCATAAAGTTTACATTTTTTACAAGTCCTCAGCTATTCATAAATAATAGTGTTATTGTTTCTTTTCTTTATTCATTTGAAATTTAGTTACCATGACTATGTACAAAATAATGCAATCAATACTAAACAAGCATATGATAGTAAGCCATTCTTTAGAAGAAATAGTAAAAGCTTAAAAATTCTTGCAAAAAATTACAGAGGATGTGACCTAAATATAAACACAGAAAGGACAATAATATTCACTGACTGCTACAGTATAGATGACTTAGAAGACATGTAATGCATTAAAGGAATTCGAATAATGCAGAGAATAAAATATCTAGGTGTTATACTTGAAAAATACCAAATTTTAAAAGTACTACTGTAATTTGTATTTTTCCTAGGTATACAGTGCTCCCCCACTTTTTCACAGGGATAGGTTCCAGAACCCACCGCAAAAATGCAAAATCCGCGGAAATGCAAAATCCCCTCTGAAAATGCTTATAAGAGCTTATAACTACCAAATACCCTGTACCCCTTAAACTAAAGTTAAAAGTTAAGTATACCTTAGTTTAACCAGACCACCGACCTGATTAACAGCTCTCCTAGGGCTGGCCCAAAGGATTAGACCTATTTTACGTGGCTAAGAAACAATTGGTTACCTAGCAACGGGACCTACAGTTTATTGTGGGATTCGAACCACATTGTACTGAGAAATGAATTTCTATCACCAGAAATAAATTCCTCTAATTCTTCATTGGCCTGCCGGAGACTTGAACTCGGGCCTAGCAGAGTGCTAGCCGAGAACTCTACCGACTTTGCCAACGAGGAACTCCCTTAAACTAAAATGCATATAACTACCTATTTTAACATTTCACTACCAAATTTAATAGTTCAAACAAAAACATACCTTGAATTATCATACTAAAACAATTTAACATCATTTCAAACAAAAATAAACCCCAAACCATCCCCACAACACCCAAAGTCATCTTAAATTACCAATTCTTCATTGGAGGGGTGGTAGAGCTTTCGGCTGGCACACTGATGGCCCAGCGTTCGACTCTCCGAGCGGCCAATGAAGAATTAAAGGAATTTATTTCTGGTGATAGAAAGTCATTTCTCGTCATAATGTGGTTTGGATTCCACAATAAGCTGTAGGTCCCGTTGCTAGGTAACCAGTTGGTTCTTAGCCACGTAAAAATAAAATCTAATCCTTCGGCCCAGCCCTAGGAGAGCTGTTAATCAGCTCAGTGGTCTGGTTAAAATAAGATATACTTAACTTTAATCTTAGATTACCCCTATACAACTGTTACTCTTAAGTATATACAACCCTAAAATGCTTATAAGAATGATTTACTAATTTTCAAGTATTAATATTAATGTAAATACAGCAAAGTATCTATAAAATGTTTAATACAAATTAAATCTTTAATAAAATTGAAATAAATCTGTCTTACAGATAGCTTGACCACTAGTTAAGTAACCCTTGTATAAGTAAGCATAGCCGTTTTCTCTCATAGTATTGAAGTAGTCCCGTTTTCCTTTTACAATGGTAAAAACAATTACTGTCACTAGTGTATTAAATATTTTTAATCTCTCTCTCTCTCTCTCTCTCTCTCTCTCTCTCTCTCTCTCTCTCTCTCTCTCTCTCTCTGAGATAAGAGAGACATTGATTTTTTTATGCATGTAAGGTTATTTGTTTTGTACAGTATAGTTTTACAAATAAATGTGACGTTACTTTGTCATTTATTTTTTCATATTTTCCACACTATAATTATACAACTTTTTGCAGTTCAGTAAAAGCAGGCTGACAAATAAAATTAATATAATTAGCGAATCATCATACGTAAACTTGTTAAGCTCATTCCCGGGTAAGGAGCCCAATAATGAGCTTAACAGGTTTAACCTGTTAAGCTAATTCTGAGCTCCTCACCCCGAAATGAGCTTATTTTAATTTTATTTGCCAGTCTGCTTTTATTGAAGTGCAAAAAGTTGTATAATTATAGTGTGAAAAATATGAAAAAATGAATGACAAAGTAACATCATGTTTATTTATAAAACTTTACTGTACAAAACAAATAAACATATATGCATAAAAAAAAATCAGTCTCTCTCTTATCTCAGTGAGTGAGAGAGAGAGAGAGAGAGAGAGAGAGAGAGAGAGAGAGAGAGAGAGAGAGAGAGAGAGAGAGAGAGAGAGATTAGTGGTCAAACGTTCTGTGAGCAGATTTATTTAATTTGTACTAAAAATTTTATAGATATTTTGCTGTGTTTACATTAACATTAATATTTGAAAATTAGCAAATCATTTTTTATCATAAAAATGTATTTAGTCATGAAAATACAGTAATTAGTGAATATTGCTCTATGAAAAAATTTGCAAATTGGTGAAAGTTCCCGAGTAAAATAGAAAGATATGTTCCATAAAAATCCCAGACAAAGTGAAGTGTGAAAAGTGAAGTGCGTAAAATTGGGGGTCAACTGTACAAACATGGCTTTTCACAAATGAGTGTCCAGTGCACTTTGGCTGTGTACTGACTAACAAACAAAAGAATAATGTAGGCAGGTCTGACATGCTGCCCTGACTTCTCACAGCCTACCCATGCCACTGTAGGGTCTGGCCCAATTGCAAACTGTATCACAAAGGTAGATTTGGAACAAAGGGGGTGGCAGAGCTGGGTTTATCCTATATGAAAAGCTACAGTTTGTATACCTATGAAAATACAAATTATTAAAAAATTTGTTCCTACGGGGATACAAAGCTCACTTTTCGTAAATGGGGACTCCTCCCTTAGGCCCTTAAGTGGGAGGATGATCTACCTGCTACTAAGTTAAAGAGGTGGGAGTTCAGCAGAAACTCTGGCACTCCAAATCCCTTAAAAACTACCTCCCTTTGGTGGTCCATCCTTAATGTCAATGAACACAACTTGGGGGTTTGTCCCACCTTGCTTGTTGATGTAGGCCACATGGTGGTGTTGTCACTCATCATGACCACTAAGTGGCCCTGTAACTGACCCTGGAAGTGCTCGAGTGCCAACCATGCTGTCCTCATCTCTAGAAGGCTGATATGTTCCTTCCTCTTGCAGTACCCAAGTCCCAGAAATGCACTCACCATCCAGGTTCACTCCCCACCCCTTTTGGGAGGTGTCAGAGAATACCATCTCTGGGAGCAACTTGCTGAGGGGCACTCCCTTCTGGAGACTGCCCGTGTCCAACCACCACTCCAGGTCTTTTCTCACTTCTTTGTTCAGAGGAATTAGTTGGTGTACCCAGTGAGTCTTCAACTGCCACTGCAGGGAACGGAGGTGAGGCCTTCCTCTGGGCACTACTTCTCCAGAGATGTCAGATGCCTATTAACAGTTACCTCTAATGAGCCGGCTATGAGTTCCCCACCATGAACTCCTGAGCCACTTGCAGCAGATTGTTTATCCTTACCAAAGCTGGGAAGGCTCTTGCAACCACAGTGTTTAGCAGCATCCCTAGATACCTGATTACTAGTTTTAGGACCAGGTCTGACTTCCTGTCAGTTTATCACAGCCAGTTCTCACACACGTTCAGTAACTTGTCTCTGTCCCTCTGCAGCTGCTGTGTTGACAACTCCGGAATCAGCCAATCACTAAGTATCTCCTCATTCTTATCCCTTGGGAGTGGACCCAGGTCAACACTAGTTGGAGTATCCTTTTGAACACCTGTGGAGCTGCTGCTAGGTCAATGCAAAGGGCCTTGAACTGATAGGTCGCCTGTTGGCAGACAAAATGAAGAAACTTCCTTGAAGAGTGGTGGATGGGGATATGGAAACATGCTTCCCGCAGATCTATGGAGATCATGTAGTCTTCTTCACAGACAGAAGCTAACATAGACTAGGTTGTTTCCATTGAGAATGGTGTCTGCTGCAGGAAGCTGTTCAAAGCAGAGAGACCCATCACCGGCTTCCACCCCCTGAGACTTTCTCCACCAGGAATAGGGGGCTGCAGAAACCTGGTGACTACTCCAGCACTACCTCAATTGTCTCCTCCTGTAGCACGGCTCTCACCTCTGCTTGTAGGGCCGTACCCTTGGTTGACTTAATCCGGTATGACAGGAAGTGGATCATTTCCGGTGCGAGGGGGAAGGGCTTATTCCCCCCAGAAGGAGAGCCTGTAATCATCTCTTGAGGCTATGACTACTCACTCCTCTGCTGGACAACCTCCCCCCTCTCCCCATAGCAGACTGGAGAAGGGAGTTCTGATGTCTCATCTGGATCCACCCCTTCTACTGGACCTATTCCATCTCCATGTCTGAGAAGACCAAGAGTAATTAAATGCCTGACCTCCACTGTCACATGGCTTGGGGAACAGTTACCCATGTGACAACTGACAATACCTCGGCCGGGGGGAGGGCCTCAGTGGGTTGGCACCCCCTTGTCCTGACTGCACTGTTGACCTTAGTGCTGTGGCTCTGTCGCCTTGTCCTTTCAGGAAACCACCGACAGGGATTCCCTCCTCCTTGCAAGCAAGTTTGCTCAAATGTGGGCGATCTGACTGTTCTCCACATCGGGACAACCAGGCTGCTGACCAAAGGTCACCTGTCTGCTGGAAATACTTCCTTTATCTCCTTTAAGAAGGGTCCCCAGCACAGGTCCAACTGCAGGATGAACTGTAATGCCCTCATGGCCATCAGCCCCAGATTGTTCATCTACATCTGGTTAAATCTCACCCTCTGCTGGGGGGGGGGGGGTTGATGCCCAACCTGCAGAAGGGATCCAAGGAATGAGGTACTGCGTGGACATCTTCAGGGAGGTAGTACTTCTCCTGTCTCACAGACCAGCAACCAGTGAGCTAATGCCTACTAACACACCATGCAACAGGCAAGAGCAGAGTAGCCTCATTGACTGCCTCACCTCTGGGGTGATACCCGCCAACTGCTTCAAGCATGAGAATGACGGGAACACTAAACCTATATATCCTCCTTATCAGGGGCTATGATCTGAAAGCCTTCTCCTCCTCCAGGCTTGCCACTTCCTCTTTCACACTCCAGGGAGTTGCAACATGGCTCTGCTCCCTCTCTGACTGTTGGAACGAAGTATGCCGCTCCACTGCTCTCTGGTCCTGGTATGCCTTCCCTGACTCAGGGTCTGCCATAAACCTGTTCCAATTTTGTTGCCTTTGGGTGTTCCTGCAGGAGGACCGGAGTTGGTGTCTGTGGGAGCCAGAGAGGAGAGAACCTGACCAGGGAGGCTCCTCAGCTCCAAATGGTGACTCTGAGCAGGGCACGGTGTAGTTGTATCAATCCCAGGAGTTCCACCTCCACCAAGAAGATTCCTACTCCTGCTGTCTCAACTCAGACATCCCAAGGGAGTTCTATCTCTCCTCTTCCCATGGTACCTCATCGAGTGACTCCTCCTCTTGTGGCTATTCTTGGACTTCCTTCTCCTGAAAGATGCTGACCTCCTGCAACGGTCCTTCCTGATGAAACTGCTGCCCACAGAGGGAGAACTGCTCAATGGTGAGGAAGAGAATGAGGAGGATAACTGCCTTGCCAAGCTCCTCTTACACAAAGTGGAGCACTTTGATGGTTGTGTGTTTTTACACGATGGCCTGTATGCGTAAATTAGTGAATTCCCATATTCTGTAAGTGTGCCACATGTTAGCTCCTTTGTTCTTGGTGATAGCCACCATGGAAGTGAAACCAGAGCTGTGATGGTGTTCAAGCAAGGAGAAGGCCTGCACTAAGTTTATGTCCCTTGTGGTAATAGACCCATATTTGGTATGCATTTCATGCAAGGGAAATGAATGTACAAGGGACTACATGAGTGTTGAGTGTGAAAGGTGGTACCCACTGCGAATCCTCTGTGAAAAGTGAAGGAGGAAACAGAAGAAAGGCATGTTGTCAAGAGAACCAATCTTGAGCCAACCTTCTCTCCCTCCCTCTACTCCTCTTTCTCCTGCTCCTCCATTGGTGGATCCAGCGATGGGGTGAAATCTTCCCCAGAGCCTTCCAAGAGGGATATCTCAAGCCTGTTGTTGGAAGTTGCTTGAGTAGCTGAAGGTTTGAGAAGGTGAGAGAGATCAACACAGCAGACCATGTAAGTGGCAGCAGCCTCCTCACTCAACCAGTCAGTGAAGAGTGGGATCTCAGGCACCCCATCTTCTCACCACAGCAGTGTGCGAGGACCAAGATGTGCACTACTCCAGTGCTAAGCACTACGCACTCCAGCTTTCCCCCTTCCAAGTATCTAAGGGTGTAGAAAGAGAGGGTGGGATCCAGCTCAGCAACGGGGCAGATAGGAGTGCTCCAGCTTTCCCCCTTCTGGAGTGCGTAGTGCTTAGCACTGGAGTAGTCCACATCTTGGTCCTCGCACACTGCTGTGGTGTGAAGATGGGGTGCCTGAGATCCCACTCTTCATTGACTGGTTGAGTGAGGAGGCTGCTGCCACTTACATGGTCTGCTGTGTTGATCTCTCTCACCTTCTCAAACCTTCAGCTACTCAAGCAACTTCCAACAACAGGCTTGAGATATCCCTCTTGGAAGGCTCTGGGAAGATTTCACCCCATCGCTGGATCCACCAATGGAGGAGCAGGAGAAAGAGGAGTAGAGGGAGGGAGAGAAGGTTGGCTCAAGATTGGTTCTCTTGACAACATGCCTTTCTTCTGTTTCCTCCTTCACTTTTCACAGAGGATTCGCAGTGGGTACCACCTTTCACACTCAACACTCATGTAGTCCCTTGTACATTCATTTCCCTTGCATGAAATGCACACCAAATATGGGTCTACTACCACAAGGGACATAAACTTAGTGCAGGCCTTCTCCTTGCTTGAACACCATCACAGCTCTGGTTTCACTTCCATGGTGGCTATCACAAAGAACAAAGGAGCTAACATGTGGCACACTTACAGTATATGGGAATTCACTAATTTACGCATACAGGCCATCGTGTAAAAACACACGACCATCAACAGCTTCACACAAGCAAACTGTGGTCAGCTGAGATTCACAACTGGATATAACACGAAGGAATCACATAAAGAATGCCAGTACAGCATATAGCACTAACACGATATGTACAAAAAAATGCAAATGCGGCTGGAAACACAATTGCATGGGCTGGCTTTGAGAGGTCTAGGCAGCATGCTCTGGATTACATGAGTTACTATTTTGTTTGTCAGTCAGTACACAGCTAATGCATGCAATGTGCCCTAGCTACTACATTTACAGAACTACTGAGAAGGACCTAGATCAGTGCAAAGCTGAAATGATGTAGCTGAGCAAAAAATAGACATAAAAGCATTGCACACAGTAGATAACCAGGTTTATAAAGCAATACTGAATGAGCCAAGGTATCCGCCATACTGTGCTTTAAGATCTAAATTTAGGGCTTCATCCAGCCAATCAAGGGATAAGAGGAACAAACAACTCCATCTGAACCATATTCTCTGCAGTAATATTAAAGAAAGGCTCCTCTCTGAGATGACACCGACCCAGTACAAAAACAAGAGGACACCTTGGATTTTGCAAATTAAAGAGCATACGAGTGAGTTAAACCTATATCTATGGAAAATTGAACAGATTAAAGTAAATCAGTTAATAGAAATAATAAAATGGGACAGAGAAAGCACGAAAAAGAGAAGTAAAGGAAAAATCAACACTGACACTTTAGATATATTGATGAAAATATAAAAGAATCTTTGTATGAAAACCCCGAAAAATCATTGCTGATTAGATATATGGACGACTGGAAACCAGATATTCGCACCTTAAAGGTAGGAAGATGGGGGTTTATGTAGTTAACTCCTTAGCTTCTGACGTTAGTGCTCTGTTTACCTACGGTGGTGGCCTCGCTCCTTATCCCCTTGTCCCATGCTAACCATCTTAGAGTATACAAATTTTACACATTTCTTTTAAAATTAATCAATGGATCGAATTTATACTATACATCCCTTGACTGACATTGACGAGGGCGAAATGTGTGAGGCCACTCACATAAATATACAGGTTTGTAAAATGAGTACAGTAATGATCTCAGATGCTAATGAGTTTACTACTCCTCCCTCCCATCTAACAGGTGTAAATATTTGGTTGCCAACCGTTAGTGTGCTCGTTTGCGCCGTTCTTCTGGTATATATGTGTGTGTATATATATATATATATATATATATATATATATATATATATATATATATATATATATATATATATATATATATATATATATATATATATATATATATATATATATATATATATATATATATATATATATATATATATATATATATTGCAAATTTCTACCACTATGTATCAGTCCTCTGAAAGATATCTTAGATATAAAGATGAAACCTGGTCAGGATGTACACCTGGTGTTCAGTTTCTCCCTACGATACAGCTACTAAAATATTTAAGTACATAAACACACAAGCACATATAACACACATACACACAAAACACACACACCACACATATATATATATATATATATATATATATATATATATATATATATATATATATATATATATATATATATATATATATATATATAGAGAGAGAGAGAGAGAGAGAGAGAGAGAGAGAGAGAGAGAGAGAGAGAGAGAGAAGAATAATCATGAATATGAAAAGTTTTGTGTTATTCTGGGAAAACTCTATAAATATTTTTATTTCTCATAAAGCAATTATTCATTCTGCTACTACAATTGCATACCAATGTCAAATACTCCCTTAATACCATAACAAGAGTAAACTTACCACAGGAAGTTGCACTATGACATTCAGTTTCCTGTAGAAAAAGAAAGAAAACAATCGTATGTAAATTATAAATGCAAATTCAATTAGAAACATCTAAATACGTGAGCTCATGCTAATATTTAAACAGTAGTTGAATGTTTTACCACTGCACTGTGTGTGATTCCTATGAAGAGTAGAGGTAATGGTTTGCAATTACCCCCTAAAGCATATACTGAAAGTTGAACAATTTTTGTTTTTTTTTATGAAATTCTTGTATTTTCCATACCATCCACCCACTGGAATCATAATCCCAATAGGTCATACAATTGCATCTTGACTTCAGCACAAACAAACCAGCATATGAGTATACATTAACAAAGAAATGAAAGTCAACAGTCTGAGCGATACACTATATGGAAATTGTATCTGTCCTCTTTCAGAATACACTCATGGAAACCTCGTCACATTTTGCCATATGGCATACGAACGTGTGCTATATGTTCTCCCTTAATCAATGAAAAACTCGGTATCTTTGAGGAAACCACATTTAGTGACATGTTTATGGAAACTTGTGGGTCACATACATTTAGGGACAACAAACATTAGTATGGCGGTAGAGACCAGCTCACTAAATGTATTGCATTACAGAACATTCCTTTACCTTAAACACCACTACAAGCCAAACTCTAAAGGCACAATGGCACAGTATGAAAATGTAGAACACAATCATGGACTGATAAATCACATGCACATGTTGTCAAATCACATGTGTTTCCTGAATATTCCTGAAAAAATAAAAACGAAATCAAGATCTTATGGGCCACCTCCACTACCATGCAAACCTGAGGATGTTGCATTTTGAATAAAACATCATTATTTGAGATTGTTAAATATATTGTGCAGCCATTTGGTTACGGGCATGTTTGTATGCCTCCATACATTTCAAACAAATTTACATCCTTTGTGTAATTTACCATTTAGGACTGCCAAGCAAATGTTCACACCCTTTCTTTACCACCCCCCACATTTTTAGTTACCCTGAACATGTGCCCAGTTATAACATATACTGAAAGAAAATTATATCTTGAATTGTTTAATGTTACAAAATTTGTTCGCTTTTTATTTCCACACGGAAAAATCAAGCCAGCATCGACTGTATTAAGCCAGATGGTCTTAGCTACAATGGAATATGTCCGAGGAATTAACAAGATTCCCTGCTCCAGTTTCATATAAAAATGATCACACTGATGGCGTGGAACCAAACTCAAAAAAAAAGAAGAAGAAGAAGGCAGGGAAGAGAGCGATGGAACAGAGGACTTCCTTGAGAACTGAGCTCCGGACCGTAAGTACATCTTGGGGACCTGAGGATTTTTGCCCCATTAGGTACAGCAGGTAGACTCCTGCATCTAAGAGAAACCCTGTAATGATGAGGGACATGAAACCCCATCATTGATTGTTTTATTATCAAAAGAAGGCTCTGAGATTTGCCCCGCTGTGTTTGTTTCCAAAGAATGAAGATTCCGTATTTGAAAGTGGAACCAGGGCCCATCGTTTGATGCAAACAACAGTGTTTTCCTCAGATGAAGATTAAATAATACTAAGTTTGCTAGTCTTTTGCATTCATCTTTAAAGGATCTCGAGACAGCCCACAGGAGCAAGACACTGCAGCACTCCAAAAAGAGAGGAAGACCCCTTGGTAGTCCCAAGGAGGACAGACGTCTTACAATGAACCAGCACCCAATAAGAACAAGGGTCGCAGTGTAACTATTCCATTTGTTATTTGTGTATTCCATATCTGTGAAACCATCCTCTTTCCTATCTGCAATTCAGAGTAATACTGTTTGTATTTCTTTGTATGTATTAAATAATGTATTTACTTAAACTTGTAAATTTTTGCTCATCACTTTTGTGTTTCTGTGATATAAGAGGTGATCATACCGTATGTATCTGTTATCAAGGAAAAAGATAAAGCTGCTGGATCGGGACAGCAGGGAGTAACTCAGCTGAACTAAATTCCATTGGGAGATGGTCTTCTTCCTCCTTCCCCATCTGTCAGGTCAAGTAATGTTTGGCATGTCTGGGGAGGATTCAGCAGCAGCAGCAGCAGCAGCAGGAGAGAAAGGCTTAGAAACAAATTCAACTGCAGCAACTGAGACACTTAGGGACGAATTCTGCTGCAGCAAGAGAGAAAAGCTTAGAAACAAACTCAGCAACAGAAACTGAGAAAAGCTTAGAAACGAATTTAGCTGCAGCAGCAGAGAAAGCCTTAGAATTAAATTCAGCTGCAGCTGGAGAGAAAGGCTTAAGAACAAATTCAGCTGTAGCAAGGCTTAGAAACAAATTTATCTACAGCATAAAAGAAAGACTTAGGAATAAATTCAGCAGCAGCAGAAGAAAAAAGGTTTAGAAACAAATTAAGCTGCAGCAGCAGAGAAAGGCCTAGAAACATATTCAGCTGCAGCAGGAGAGAAAGGCATAAAAAGACACTCAGCTGCACCAGCAGAGAAAGGTTTAGAAACAAATTCAGCTGCAGTAGGACAAAAGGGCTTGGAGACAAATTCAGTTTAACCACGAAAGCAAGGATTAGAAACAAATTTAGCTACAGCAGGAAAAAAAGACTTAGAAAAATTTCAGCTGCAGCATGAGAGAAAGGCTTAGACACGAATTCAGCAGCAGCATGAGAGAAAGCCTTTGAAAAAAATTCAGCTGCAGAAGCAGAGAAAGGCTTAGAAACAAATTCAGCCGAAGAAGAGAAAGTCCTAGAAACAAATTCAGCTGCAGCAGGAGAGAAAAGGCTTAGAAACAAATTCAGCTGCAGCTGGAGAGAAAGGCTTAGAGTAAATTCAGCTGTAGAAGGAGAGAAAGGCTTAGAAACGAATTCAGCTGCAGCAGCAGAGAGGCGCCTAAAAAGAAATTCACATGCAGCAGGAGAGAAAGGCCTAGAA
Source organism: Macrobrachium rosenbergii (assembly GCF_040412425.1). Lineage (NCBI taxonomy): Eukaryota > Metazoa > Arthropoda > Malacostraca > Decapoda > Palaemonidae > Macrobrachium > Macrobrachium rosenbergii. The sequence goes on along the minus strand of NC_089781.1, from coordinate 54,040,912 downwards.
ACAAAGTCACCGGCAGAAGGATAGAAAAGACTTAGAAACGAATTCAGCTGCAGCATGAGAAAAAAGGCTTAGAAACAAATTCACCTACAACAGGAGAGAAAAGGCCTAGAAACAAATTCACCTGCAACACAAGAAAAAGGCTTAGAAACAAATTCAGCTGCAGTAGAAGAGAAAGGCTTAGAAACCAATTAATCTGCAGCAGCACAGATAGTTTTAGAAACAAATTCAACTGAAGTAGGAGAGAAAAGGCTTAGTAACAAATTCACTTGCAGCAGGAGAGAAAGGCTTAGAAAGTAATTCATAGCTGCAGCAGCATAGGAAGGCCTGGAAAGAAATTCAGCTGCAGCAAGAGAGAAAAGGATTAGAAACAAATCAGCTGCAGAAGGAGAGAAGAGGGTCAGAAACGAATTCAGCTGCAGCATGAGAGAAAACCTTAAAAACAAATTCAACTGCAGTAACAGGGAAATGCTTAGACACAAATTCAGCAGCAGCAGGAGAGAAAGGATTAGAAACAAATTCAGCTGCAGCAGCAGAGAAATGCTTAGAAACAAATTCAGCTGCAGCACGAGAGAAAGGCCTAGAAAGAAATTCTGCTGCAGCAGGAGGGAAAAGGGTTAGATACAAATTCAGCTGCAGCATGGAGACAAAGGCTTAGAATCAAATTCAACTGCAGCAGCATAGAAAGGCTTAGAACGAAATTCAGTTGCAACAGGAGAGGAAGTCTTGGACACAGAGTCAGCTGCAGTAGCAGAGAAAGACTTAGAAGCAAATTAAGCTGCAGCATGAGAGAAAGGCTTAGAAACAAATTCAGCAGCAATATCAGAGAAAGGCTTAGAAACAAATTCAGCTGCTGCAAAGCAGAGAAAGGCTTAGGAACAAATTCACCTGCAACAGGAGAGAAAGGCTTAGGAACAAATTCAGCTGTAGCAGCAGAGAAAGGCTTAGAAGTAAATAAAGCAGCAACAGGAAAGAAAGGCTAAGAAACAAATTCAGTTGCAGCAGGAGTTGAAAGGCTTATAGGCAAATTTAGCTGCAGCACCACAGAAAGGCTTAGAAACAAAATCAGCTGTAGCAGTAGAGAAAGGCTTGGAAACAAATTCAGCAGCAGCAGGAGAGAAAGGCTTAGTAACAAATTCAGCTGCTCCCGGAAAGAAAGGCCTAGAAACAAATTCTGTTGCAGCATCAGAGAAAGGCTTAGAAGTAAATAAAGCAGCAACAGGAAAGAAAGTCTTAGAAACGAATTCAGCAGCAGCAAGAGAGAAAGGCTAAGAAACAAATTCAACTGCAGCAGGAAAGAAAGGCCTAGAATCAAATTCAGTTGCAGCAAGAGAGAAAGGCTTAGAATCAAATTTAGTTGCAGCAGGAGAGAAATGCTTTAAAGCAAATTCAGCTGCAGCAGGAGACAAAGGCTTAGAAACGAATTCAGTTGCAGCAGGAGAGAAATGTTTAGTAGCAAATTCAGCAACAGCAGGAGAGAAAGGCTTAGAAACAAATTCAGCTGCAGCAGGAGAGAAAAGCTTAGAAACAAATTCAGTTGCAGCAGGGAGAAAGGCTTAGAAGCAAATTCAGCAGCAGGAGGACAGAAAGCATTAGAATCTAATTCAGCTGCAGCAGCATAGAAAAAAATTCAGCTGCAGAAGGAGAGAAGAGGCTTAGAAACGAATTCAGCTGCCGCAGCATAGAAAGACTTAGAAAGAAATTCAGTTACAGCAAGAGAAAAAGGCTTATTATTTTATTATCAAAACTGTTGAACCAGACCACTGAGCTGACTATCAGCTCTCATAGGGCTGGCCCGAAGGATTTGGATGAAATGCCAGGGCTAGGCCTTAGGCCTAGCACTGGGACCAAATAGGTCATTCAGTATGATGATGAATGAATGAAAATGAAATTATAAACTGCACAAACGCATACGCTCTCACACTGGAACACACTTACACAATAAGTACTTTTATACTCATGTTTCCATATATACTTACAAAAATGGTATAGTATATTAAAATTCAGAAAAAGTTAAGCAACATTTTAAAATTTATTTGTTTTAAAATTCTTTAGACACCATAAGGTATTTCGTATTTCTATTATTTACTTATTTTTATATTTTATTAATTAAATCATAGCCCCTCATGAACATTAAAATTACTGAAAATGTATGAGATTCTGACAAAATTTTCTTTATTGATCTAGTTCCAAAATTTGATAATCGCTGCAGGTTATATTTTGGACATTCACACATATACATGCAATCTGGGCATTCGGGAATGAACATGGACTGTTCATTAAGTATCCATGTGTCAAACGAGTATGGCCTATTTGAAGACGCGTCAGAATTATTTGTGTGTCTCTTTCTCTGATATGATGAACTCCATTTTCAAACACTGGACATTATCTGTTTCAATTTATTATTTTTAGGTTCTTCATTCCATATATTTTGCCATTTTTTATATATCTTAACAGTCACTGACAGGGATGTTTACATTAGCTCTTGTCAAGTGGACTGCTTCTTTAGCTGCTTTATCAGCTTCTTCATTTCCTTTAATCCCTACATGGGCAGGGATCCAACATATTTCTATATTTTTTCCATTATTATACAATTTATGGAGTGACAGCTTAATTGTTGTACAATATTATTTTTGGATTGTAACTTTGAATAGCTACTATAGCACTTCTGGAGTCGCTATAAATCACAAAATTATTAAATGAGGCTTCTTTAATTATTTTTATAGCTGATGCTATTGCACTTAACTCAGCTGTAAATACTGAAGCATTATCTGGTAGAGAGAACTGAAAAGATTTTGTCCTGGGACACTGCAGCATATTCCACTCCGTACTGTGACTTAGATCCGTCGGTGTATATTGCGTAATGTGGAACTTTTCGGATTATATGTTCTACTACATGTTGTCTATGGTGTTCTGGTGTATATGAAAAACTTTTTGATAAACATTTTAAGTGTGTACAAATTCTCATTTTACTCATTGTCCAAGGAGGAGGTGATTTTACTATTAAAGGTAATTGTATAAGTATATTCAGCCACTCAATCTTCTAGCTCTAATTGGGAAAGGAGGCGGAAGATTGATTATAAACACATCTCTTAATCCAAATAATTTTTTGGTTGGAGAATCATTTGTTTGAATTCTCAGAGCACTCTTCATTGTTACTACCTCTCTATGGAGAGAGAGAGAGAGAGAGAGAGAGAGAGAGAGAGGCAGTTCACCAAATTCAACTTGTAAAGATGACTTTGGTGATGATCTAAAGGCTCCTGAACATATTCTAAGGCCTTCATTATGCACTGGGTCTACCATTTTCAGTGTTGGGTCTGATGCCGAGCCAAATATTTCGCTTCCATAATCAATGACAGACAGCACTGTTGCTTTATACAGTACAGTAAGGGTACGTCTATCGGCTCCCAAAGTAGTGTTCGATAGTTTTTTTTATTAGATTTAATGCTCTTTTACATTCTGATTTCATGTATGTTGTGTGGGCTTTCCAGTTCAAGTGAGTATCAAATACTAATCCCAAAAATTTTGCTGTGCTGGCCAGTTGGTATGGAATGATTTCTGATTTTTAAATATATTTCTTCACCTTTTTTCCACTTTTTATTTTTATAAAACATTGCTACTGAGTCTTTTGTATGGATAATTTAAAGCCTACAGATAAGGCCCATTCATCTGTTTTTATTATAGTTTTATTAATGATTCGCTCTGCATGTTTTATGCGAGATGCTGAATAGCATATGGCAAAATCATCCATATACAAGTTACTTTTAATTCAAATGGGTAGGTTATTACTGATGTCATTTATTGCTAAAGTAAACAGTATGCCACTAAGGACGCTTCCTTGTGGAACACCATTTTCAAGTGGAAATGTACATGACAAAACATCATCAATTCTCACTTGAAAAGTGCGATTTGTCAGAAAGTTTTGGATAAACCTAGGCAAATGTCCATGGATGCTGTTTTTATGTAATGTTTTTAATATTGTTTATCTCCATGTAGTATCATATGCCTTTTTAAATGTAAAAAAAGACGGCTATAGTAATTTATCGTCATTCAAATCCTCTTCGTATGTGGTCTTCCAAGTTAGACAGAGAATCCAGTGTAGATCTGTTGCAATGTGACCCGAATTGAATGGGAGTCAAAATTTTATTTTCTCAAATGTGCCATGCTAGTCAAGCATTTAGCTTTTCTCTAGTAATTTGCATAAGCAGCTTGTTAAAGAAATTGGTCTGTAATTGTTTACATTACTGGGATCTTTTCCAGGTTTGGGGGTAGGAATAATTATAGCTTTACACCAGTCGTCAGGAAATAAATTTTGAAGCCATGAAAGTGATTATAAAACTCTAACAAGTATGACTGCCAAAGGTGCTAAGTGGCAGATCATTTCAAAACAAATACTATCACCTCCAGGGGCAGATTTATTGGTGTTCAAAAGAGCAAATTCCAACTCTTTCATATTAAATTTTCTATTATAATATATATCTTCTATGGTTTCAAAATTTATTGTTATTAATTCTATACTGTTTTTCTTTGTGCAGATGTGTACATCTAATTTTTTATCACTACTTACTTTTGCTAAGTTTTCTCCTATTTCATTACTAATTTCTTGTGGATCAAGTATTCTTTTTCCCATCTTTTAATATGGTATGTCCGGGTGGTTTAACACTGGTACCATTTATTTTTCTGAATTTTTCCCATATCTTTTATGGGAGTATTATTATAGAGATCTTTTTTTATCTTTAATTTCCAGTCCATCACGACCCTCCTCTGTTACTTCGGTAGCAGCATCCTTCTGCGTTCCTACTTGCATTAATATTTCAAATGAATTGGATAAAATATCCATCCCATTTGTACCTGTTTTTATTCTTTACCATTTTAGTTTTTATTTCTAAAGCATTTATTTCTTCTTGAGATTTACTTTTCTGTGCTCTGTTACTTCTATCTATATGCGTTTTTGTTTCATTATTGGCTCTTATCACTGAAGAATGTGTATGTTTCTTACACGGATCTTGAATTTCTCTCAATTTTAATTCCAACTTAGCCTCTTTTATAGACATCCCTGTTCTTTCTTGTACCATTTTCAATTCTGTATTATATATAGTACAAACATTCTTTTGACCTTGAGTGATGATCTTGCCCACAGTTTACACACTTTGTCTCACTACACTTCCACTTTGTGTTATGTTCATCAGAACTACAATAAGCACATATAGGTTCATTTCGACAGTTCTTCATGTGGCCATAATACGATTTTGATATTGTCGTGGTTTTGGAATGTAAGGTCTCAGTTCCATATTTTGGCCCAAAATTTTTATTTTTTGAGGTAGATCTTGACCTCCAAATTTTATTTTTGCAATTCTTAATATTTTGTTATTCTGTTTACCTGGTAATATATATACCTCATAATCTTGGACTTTGGGATATCTCATTTTAAGAGAGTTCAATAGCATATTCTTCTCGACTGGTTCGTTATTATTTTCAGGTAGTACAATAGTACCCTGAATGCTGTTCATAGTGTCATGTACTTTTATAATTACATTTACCTTATCAATACTTTTTATGGACAAATAGTCTTCGGATTGGTTTTTTGTTGTGGCTTCTATAAGCCATGTCCTTTCTTTTATTTGTCTGAATGATATTTTTGTTGTTGGATGTCTTTTTAATAAGTAATTTTCCAACTTTAAGGCTGAAATTTGTTGTTCTGTTTCCATGGTTAGAAACTTTGGCCAGCTTCCACTCCCAAAGAGGGAGTCAAAGTGAGTCACGGTTGGGTCATTTTGGTATTTACTCTTTGGGTGTTTTATACGGTATTAAAGTTTTATTACCACCCTGATTTTGATTATTTGGATTATCCAGAGAATTATCCATTTCCATACTAAAAGATTTACTCTGTACTGGAGCAGGGGTCGTCAACTGTGCCGAAACGGTAGCATTAGAGTGACCAATCATAAAGATTGGAGAGGAAAAAACAAACTGAAAACCTTAAAAAGATATCAATCTTTCATGGAGTTTATTCTTCCACCAATGGCTCAAGTGAGAACCGACTCTCAAATGTCTGCTCCCTACCCTACCCCACAGGGGATGGCAAAACATGATTAGAGTGTCCCAAGTGTAAGCCAAGCCTGCTTGCTAGGACTGAGAGTATTACAAGAATACAATCGTCCCCACCCTAATCATATCATGGGCAAAGCGGGTAGAATGCTGAGAGTCCTGTCCTCAGAACCAGACGCCCCTGGGCTCCGTAGTCCAGCCCTAAAGAATAGTTTCGCTCTTGAGCTATCAATTTGATATCTCTCAAGTCCAAACATATCGGGTAGTTGATGGTCCTACCACAGTTCCCACTATTTAGCTTCGGGTATAAACCCAATCCTAGCTATATCTTTTCCTGTTTGTCAGGTCTGATAAATTGTAGCAAAAGTGGAAAATCCACAAAAATTAATCCTAAGAAATAAATAATCATATATAAGACTCTTCGACTCAAACCCGGGAACAGATTCCTGGGGTTCAAGAGCCCCCTCAACACGTCAAGATGGTCCCAACTTGCGGGGGGGGGAAGGCGGGGGGAGGCTTAAGAGCAAATTCGGCAGCAGCAGCAGCAGGAGAGAAAGGCTTAGAAACAAATTCAGTTGCAGAAGGAGAAAATAGGCTTAGAAACAAATTCAGCTGCAGGAGAGAATAGGCTTAGAAACAAATTCAGCTTCAGGAGAGAATAGGCTTAGAAACAAATTCAGCTGCAGGAGAGAATAGGCTTAGAAACAAATTCAGCTGCAGGAGAGAATAGGATTAGAAACAAATTCAGCTGCAGAAGGAGAGAATAGGATTAGAAACGAATTCAGCCGCAGAAGAAGACAAAGCCTTAGAAAACAAATTCAGCTGCAGCAGGAGAGAAAGGTTTAGAAACAAATTCAGCTGCAGCAGCATAGAAAGGCTTAGAAAGAAATTCAGTTGCAGCAGGAGACAGATTTAAAAGCAAATTCTGCTGCTGCAAGAGAGAAAGGCTTAGAAACGAATTCAGTTCAGCAGGAGAGAAAGGCTTAGAAACGAATTCAGTTCAGCAGGAGAGAAAGGCTTAGAAGCTAACTCATCAGCAGCATAAAAGAAAGGCTTTGAAACAAATTCAGCAGCAGCAGAAGAGAAAGGCTTTGAAACCAATTCAGTTGCAGCAGAAGAGAAAGGCTTTGAAACAAATTCAGTTGCAGCAGAAGAGAAAGACTTAGAAGCAAATTCAGCAGCAGCAGCAGGAGAATGGCTTAGAAACAAATTCAGTTGCCCCAGAGGAGAAAGACTTAGAAATAAACTCAGCAGCAGCTGGAGTGAAAGGCTTAGAATTCATTGCAGCAGGAGAGAAAGGTTTACAGACAAATTCAGTTGCAGAAGTAGAGAAAGGCTTAGAAGCAAATTCAGCCGCAGCCAGAGAGAAAGGCTTAGAAGCAAATTCAGCAGCAGCTGGAGATAATGGTTTAGAATTCACTGAAGCAGGAGAGAAAGGCTCAGAATTCATTGCAGCAGGAGAGAAAGACTTAGAAACAAATTCAGCTGCAGCAGGAGAGAAAGGCTTAAAAGAAAATTCAGCCACAGCAAGAGAGAAAGCCTTAGAATTCTTTGCAGCAGGAGAGAAAGGCTTAGAAGCAAATTCAGCTGCAGCTGGAGAGAATGGCTTAGAAACAAATTCAGCTGCTGCAGCAGAGAAAGGCTTAGAAGCAAAATCAGCCGCAGCAGGAGAGAAAGGCTTAGAATTCATTGCAGCAGGAGAGAAAGGCTTAGAAACAAATACAGCTGCCGCAGCAGAGAAAGGCTTAGAAGCAAACTCAGCTGCAGCAGGAGAGAAAGGCTTAGAATTCATTGCAGCAGGAGAGAAAGACTTAGAATTCATTGCAGCAGGAGAGAGGGCTTAGAATTCATTGTAGCAGGAGAGAAAGGCTTAGAAACAAATTCAGCTGCAGCAGGAGAGAAAGGCTTAGAAGCAAATTAAGTCGCAGCAGGAGAGAAAGGCTTAGAATTCATTGCAGTAGGAGAGAAAGGCTTAGAATTCATTGCAGCAGGAGAGAAAGGCTTAGAAACAAATTCAGCTGCAGCAGGAGAGAAAGGCTTAGAAGCAAACTCAGCCACAGCAGGAGAGAAAGGCTTAAAATTCATTTTGGCAGGAGAGAAAGGCTTAGAATTCATTGCAGCAGGAGAGAAAGACTTAGAAGAAAATTCAGCAGCAGCAGGAGAATGGCTTAGAAACAAATTCAGCTACCGCAGCAGAGAAAGGCTTAGAAGCAAACTCAGCCGCATCAGGAGATAAAGGCTTAGAATTCATTGCAGCAGGAGAGAAAGGCTTAAAATTCATTGCAGCAGGAGGGAAAGGCTTAGATTTCATTGCAGCAGGAAAGAAAGGCTTAGAAACAAATTCAACTCCCACAGCAGAGAAAAGCTTAGAAGCAAACTCAGCCACAGCGGGAGAGAAAGGCTTAGAATTCATTGCAGCAGGCGAGAAAGGTTTAGAATTCATTGCAGCAGGAGGGAAAGGCGTAGAAGCAAATTCAGCTGCAGCAGGAGAGAAAAGCTTAGAATTCATTGCAGCAGGAGAGAAAGCTTAGAAACAAATTCAGCTGCAGCAGGAGAGAAAGGCTTAGAAGCAAACCCAGCTGCAGCAGGAGAGAAAGGCTTAAAAGCAAATTTAGCCGCAGCAGGAGAGAAAGGCTTAGAAACAAATTCACCTGCAACAGGAAAGCAAGGCAGAAAAAAATTTAGCTGTATCAGGAGAGAAAGGCTTAGAAACAAATTTAGTTGCAACAGGAGAGAAAGGCTTAGAATCAAATTCAGCTGCCGCAGAAGAAACCGGGTTAAGAGTTTGTTTCTGTATATTCCCAGGGAGGTAGAAAAGTCGAAAATAAATCTTCATTTCTTACATTCTGAATAGTTTCTGAAGAATTTAGGCACCTGTTGATTCAGGGCTTTTATCATCCCCATCAGTTAAGCACAACCTATATATACATATACAAAATATGTTTGCAATTTCCAGAAAATCCTGTTTAAAATAGTATGAAGGGCAAACTTTCAATGCACATCTTTACAGCAGGACACTCACACACAATGCTCTTTTGAACATAGTATTTCCGTATACTTTGACACTTTAATTTCGTTTGAAGAATTAGCTAGGCTTACTTTTAAATTTCTTAACAATGTCCCACAGTTATGTAGCCAGGAAACGTTTTGAACGAGATGACTTTCTTGTTTCCACCTAATTCCTTCTGAATAAACGTAAGGAAGGCATCTATTTACAACTTCTTGTTCTGAAAATTCGCATAGGTCTTTGTTGAATACCATCCCATTTTTTTTTTGGGGGGGGATAAATTTTGAATAATGTGGAAATGTCCACACTGCATCAAGTACTTTATGGCATCAGATCTTGGAAATGGCAGTCACAGAAGTTGCGTACTAAGAGGGAATAAAGGTTATAAAGTATAAAAGAGACAGAAGTAACAATGAAGGAAAAAGAACGCATTAAAGAGATCTTTAAATTCAAACAGAGGGACTCTCTTTCTCTTTACCCCCTGCAGAGAAAAAAATCTCTACTTATTACGTCTAAGAGAAATGAGAGTTGCATTGCATTTTTGAGAACAAAGTAAGCGAAGAGTTAAATGACGTGTATGAAGTGCTATTCATGTTGAAAAATACAGTTCCCTATCACTAAGCTTGTCCGTGAATACCGCGTAAAGAAGCAATGAACAAGTAGTTGTTCCATGATTTTTAGGTTCAAAAGCATTTGCAATAACTTAAGATAATGTCGGGGTTACTTTGGTGAACATCAAATGTTCTTGTATTTTGGCTTTAGATGAAGTATGTAAAATATTATGGAAGTACTGGTAACTGTCATAAAAAAATCAGCAGAAAAACCAAATGAAGTAATACTAAAAGCTCTATTAAGCAGCATTCCATCAGTAGGGGACCCATTTGAAAATGTAGTGGCTGGTCTAATAGGCGCTTTACTGAGAAGAAAAAGGGATAAGAGTATCTACTAACAATTACTGACATATTGCTCCATTATCCAAAAGTTATCCTAGCATGGAACGGAAAAGCTAAAACAGCAATGGTTTGTTAACTAACAAATTTTCCAAATTTGGTAAGGCAAAGACTATTCAGAGCAACAAGGGTACAAACTCGACGGCTAAGTATTTTTAAAGTTAATAGGAAGTCTTACGGATTCAGCTTATTCATTTGACTCGGCATCACCAAGGAAACTTGTAAAATATCGAAAATTTTCCTCAGACTCTCTAATCAGTTTCAAGAAATTTATTTCCGGAGAACAAAAAATGATGGGTAGACAATTTATGGGAAGAAATTTCTTCCTGCAATTTTCCCATCCTGGTTGGCACTGAGCTAGCGTTCGGCCATACAACTCAAAACCCGCAGATAAAAGTAAAATCATTTATATCGAATATCTGCTAGGAATTAACTCTTGAGGAGCACTTGCACACTTACATGAGAGATGGAGAATGAGTCTTAGGTTGAGACGAAAGCTATATATGAAATGAGGGCAAAAATCCATAAACTACAAGTGGGAGGTAAGGTCTTTATGACAAGCCAAAAGGGAAGAGGATCTGCACATTTCATTTTTAAAGGACCTAACGAGAGGAGGTTCGAACTGGGAAAGCATAAGCAAAGAAGTTGCATATTAAGACGACTGGCTGATATATGATTGGACAAAATTGGAAATTCCTAAGAATTGTTATATATTTCCTGCAACTACTATGAGATTCAGAGCCTTTGTCTCGTTGTTTTTTCGGAATAACTTTTTTTGTGTGCATTTGACAAAGATATTACTTACCCATAGTATACTTTACATCCCTACCTAATTTTCGGCAGCATTCTTTATTACGTATATTAGAAAAAAGTATATTCATAAGAGTAAAATAAAGCAGCCGAAGCCAGTGGCGGAACACTCTAATGTGTGGGTTCAAAGTTATACGTGACGTCGTAAACATATGACGTCCCGACTCCTCCCACAAGGTGATGATGACAAACAGCTGTCTCTGAAATTCTGAATGAATATTCGTACCTTGTCAAGGCTTCAAGAACGGCGGCTATGATAAGTTACTGTCCCCGTGGTTGCAGGACAGCTTTTGTGATTCGACTTGCACAATTGTTTAAAAGTGAGGAGGCCCGTGGCAAACCCTACCTAAGTTTGAACAGGTAAATGAATAATTGGGCACTTTTTTTGGGTAAGGAGTACACCCGGACATCCAAGGCTACCAAGTTTTCGTCATTTGTTGACTTCCATAAGGTGCAGAAAGATAATTATATGTTCTATAAAGCAATAGTTTTTGATTTCTTAGTAAAATATAACTTGTGGAACAACATTAAAACTTGCTTTGCCAAGAAAAAAATGTCATGGGTTATAATACATCACTGAATGACCTCTATAGGTCCCAGTGCTTGAGCTTAGCCCGAAACACCATAATCCACCCATTGACTATAAGGTCAAGTTTCCTCATATGTAATTATGTTACATAAATACAGTAAAGGATCCATGTAAGGGCATGTCATTTCATATGATCGCTCCTGTCCTCTTAGTGACAGAGTACAACAATGGCTGAATTGTAACACTATAATGAAAGTTGTTTTCATATTCCACACAATATTACCGGCATGGTAGTTCGAGTGTTGGTGGGCTTTTAAATACTAAGATTGCTTGCACACTAAAAAGTATAAGTATACCAAGGACTTCAATTTGCTCACTTGAACGATTCTTAATTGAAAGTAATGAATTGGCAGATCATCCAATTACAACCTACAATAAACAACTGTTTGTCTCTAAGATTAGACGAAGTCATTCTGGACTCATAAAACTTGATAATAATAAGCGAATGAAAATATTAACAGTAATTAGCTGCTCGTACATTATGCAGGAAAAGTCAAGTGACCATTTACTTTTCCCCTTTTTCGGACACCAAGAGTACAATAAAGTGAATCCACCCAATTGCAAAGGTACAGTAACAAGCATTATCGTCTTTCCAACGAAAAATAGCCTATAGAAGATGGGTTACAGGACTTTTGCTGTATACTGTACTATAGGATATATATATATATATATATATATATATATATATATATATATATATATATATATATATATATATATATATATATATATATATATACGAGTATAATCTAGCCTCTGGGGGCAAGCCAGCCGGTCCCTAGCCCGGGTAAACAGAGAGGGTTAGCGACAGGAAGGGCATCCGACTGTAAAAACCCAACGCCAGAACCATAGTTAGTCGAATCCAGATCCAGAGAGAATGCCAGGGCGTACCCAGATTAAGCGACGCGCAGGGGCCTCACCTGACCCCTCCGATAAATAGGCAAGGGCTACCGCAGTGTGGGCGATTGTGGCTAAAGAAGCAAGTCCATATGATAAGAATTGGGACATTAAATGTGGGTAGTATGACAGGAAAGAGTAGAGAGGTGGCGGAGATGATGAATACGAGGAGAGTTGACATCTTGTGTGTGCAAGAAACAAGGTGGAGAGGGAACAAGGCAAAGGAAATAGGAGGAGGATGTAAGCTCCTGTACAGTGGAGCAGACGAGAATGGTAGAAGTGGAGTAGGCATCATTGTAAACAGTGAACTGAAGGAAAAAAAGTGGTAGAAGTCAAAAGAAGTGGTAGTCGGATAATGAAGGTCAAATTAATGTTATCAGAAGAAGTAGTAAATGTGATAAGTGCTTGTGCCCCACAAGCTGGATGTGATGAGGAAGAGAAGTCAATGTTTTGGCGGGAGTTGGATGAAATATTAACATCAATCTCAGAGGAAGAGAGAGTTGTATTGGGTGGAGACTTGAATGGACATATAGGTACAGATAGAAGAGTGATTTCAAGAATCCATGGAGGACTAGGAATGGGGGAGAGGAACGAAGAAGGCGAAGGCATTATAGACTTCGCAGTGGCATTTGATATGGCACTAATTAATACATTCTTTATGAAGAAAGATTATGTGACATATAGAAGTGGTGGAAGAGAGAGTCAAATTGATTTTCTGCTCTGTAGGAGACAACATCTTAAGGAAGTAAAGGATTGTAAAGTGATATATGGAGAGAATGTTGGCCAACAACATAAGCTGGTGGTTGCGGACCTTTCAATTCGAAAAGGGACAAAGGGAAAGAGGAAAAGTAACCCTAAGATCAAATGGTGGGAGCTAGAGAAGGCAGAAAATGTGGAGTTGAGATCTAGGTTTAAGGAGAATGTTCTGAGAGAAATAAAGTTGGAAGATGATGTAAATGATTGGTGGGAGTTTAACAGCAATGTGATCCTAAGGCATGGGGAGAAATTTTAGGCAAAACATCAGGCAAAGGTCACCAAAAAAGATAAAAGAAAGTTGGTGGCGGAATAAAGACACACAAGACAAGATCAAGAAAAAGAAAAAGAATCCCAAAGAAGTATGGTAAACACAAAACAGAAGAAAACGAGCAAATATCAAAAGAAGCAAAAGAAAGTTGCAAAACAACAAGTTGGCAGAGCCAAGGCTGCTGCTTTCAATGATTTGTATGAGAATGTTGACACACCGGAGGGCCAGAGAAACATCCACAGGATAGCCAAAGCTAGAGACAAAGCAACAAAAGACACACAGAGCAAATAGTAAACGTAGGCAAATTTCAGGAGGATATGACAAATGCAAAGTAGAATGTGCTAAGTACTCAATCTAGTTAGTGAAAAATAAAATCAAGAAAATATGTTTGACTATTTGGACAGACAGGCTGATGGTAAAGACAATACCATCAACTGAAACTGCCTACGGAAGTGATATGATACATTACATGTACTAAGATCTGTATACCTACAGACATAAATCATGGTATGACAATGGAAATAGAATCTAAAAGACCATGTAAATCTGAGAAACAAGTTTGAGGAAAAAATATCAAGTCAGCTGGCAGGACAGAGTTGAGTGATACCTCAGGGAAAATCACACAAATTCCATATACAGATGAGATAATGATGAAAGTGAGATGGAGATTGCTTGGGTATATCCTTCGCATAATCCCTGAAAGAATAGTGCATGATAGAAACAGCTGAGATTCTGCAGACACCAGAAAAGACGGAAGAGCCAGACCTACTTGGATGTAAACTATGTGAAAAGAGGCTGAACATGAGCAGAGATTTGTAGAAGATACAGCTCAAGAAAGACATGAGTGGCAGAATTTCACAGAGGCCCTTTGCATTATGCAGCATTGGTGGTAATAGTGATGATAGCTCCAATCCTCCTAAAGTTTTTGAAGGTCCGTTTGCCAAAAATTTGAATACTTAAGCCATTAGCAACTATCTGTTATTTAGTTTGCACCTTAGCTTTCACATCAACCTTGATACTTGTAATAGTCTTTTATTTATTTATTTTTTTGACTACTAATGATGAGGCCCTGGCTTTAAAATTTAAGCGTTATTATTGGATTTTTAACTAACACATTGCAACAAGTAGTTGTTGATGAGCACTATATTAACTTAAAAAATTTCACTAATTTCACTAATTTCTAGTGTTCTTGGTTCACATTTGTTAAATTATCTATGTAGATGATATGGTTTGGCCTTAAATACAAGCTTTCTGCTTTGCAGATAGTGATACTCTTTTTGCATCTACTGAATATAGACCAGTGGTTGCTGAATTTCCTAACACAGATTTAGCTCAAATTAGTGCATGCTGCAAATTATGAGGGGTAAAGTTAAACCCTTAAAACATTCCATGTACGAGTGTTAGCAGGTCTTGGGCATCGATTGATCTCCCCACCTGGCTCTTTTCATTGGCAGTGTTCATTTAACTAAATGCAAATTATTTTAAATTCTACGTGTACTTACTGATTGCAAATTCACTTTTGAAGTATGTATCCAGTCTAACTTTTCTTCAATTGTAAAAATTCGGTATACTGAGAGAGTCTTCCCAGAGGTTTGGAACCTCGTCTGTTCTGAGGAAATGCTTTTCCTTTTATTTTTCCGTTTACAATAGTTTCTCTGTTTGGTCTTCAGCAGCTGACTTACATCTTAAATTGTTAGCTAATTTACGTTCTATCATATTTCATATCCTAATCTTGGCATTAATATCCGACATCGTCGTTCAAGTACTATTTTCATACAAGCAAATAATTCATTCTAACAGTCTTCCATTTTCTTCTGTAAGGTTCAGTACCCCACAGTCTTCTGTAAGTTGCATTCCTGATGTGACCTAACTGTGGAATTATGTTCTTAATCCTGTAGTTGAATCGTTGGAACTTCAGAAGCTGAAACTTGTTGCAAATGTTTTTTGCTGAGTAGGCTAATATAAGTATCAATAGTTTCGTTGTTATTTGTCTTAATCACTTTAATGTGTTATTTACCTTAGATTTTTTTTTTTTTTTTTTTGTAATTTCTCTTCCAGAGATTATACTTTCAATTGCCTTATTTGTGCTGAGCTGCTTTAACTTTGGCGGCACTTAGTAGCCTACGCTTGTTGCATTTTCTACTTTTCCAACTAAAGCTCAGCTTGGCTTTTAATAATAATAATAATAATAATAATAATAATAATAATAATAATAATAATAATAATAATAATAATAATATCGCAGCAAAACCGTTTTTACAACCCTAGTACAGGTACTCTTGGCTTAAAGAAATTTCCTTTAATTATTTCCTTTAATATATCCTCTTGTAAGCTGGTATTAAATGAGGGCACAGGCACAGCTTGCCAAACTGTTACTATCATGATTAGATAGTTATGCTGCAATACATTTTATAAATCAATAATTGTGGAAAGGAAAAAGGAAAAGTCAAAAAGTTCTTATTATAGAGATCTTTTTCCATAAATATGACTTCTCTTAAGAAAATATACTATATATATATATATATATATATATATATATATATATATATATATATATATATATATATATATATATATATATATATATATATATATATATATATATATATATATATATATATATATATATATATATATATATATATATATATCAAGACTGAAACAACATATAAACAACATATCCTTATGGACTGCATGATGAATCACTTTAACTTATTTTAGGTGTTATGTGAGATATATATATATATATATATATATATATATATATATATATATATATATATATATATATATATATAATCATGAGGCTACAAGTGTACAAGTGTCAGTTAATATCAAATTCACACTACCTCAGGAATATCCCCAATGGGAATTATCATCGAAGGATAATTTATAAGTGATTAGTGGATTGGTACTGCCGGATCTCGATCCTCGACACAGATACTTATCCAGCGACTCTATTCGATGGTCTACCCACTGAGGCAGTACCAAACCATTTATCACTTATAAATTCCCCTTCGTTGATAGTTCCCCATCGGGGATATTCCCGAGGTAGCGTGAATTTGATATTAAGCGACATTTGTAGCTTCATGATTGTATATAAATCACGGTGTGATAAAAAAATTCATATATATATATATATATATATATATATATATATATATATATATATATATATATATGTGTGTATATATATATATATATATATATATATATATATATATATAATATATATATATATATATCACACATAACCACAGGTGAAAAATAAGAAACAGGGTGTAGGTCCTGACCGGTTTCGACTTTATTTCCAAGCCATTGACGAAATAAATATACTTATCTATGTGTGTGTATATATATACACACATACAGGCGCGGACTAGAAGTACTTGGGGCCCGAGGTTACTTCAGGTCAGGGGCCTTTTTAACAGACACGTACACCTTTATCATATTTTGTTTTAGTACATGTTTCGATATGAACAGTAGTAGTTAGTGTGATGTTTCGGCAGGTTCTACGTTTAATTTATATTGAAACGATTGATCTATTATGCTGTATCATACTGTATTAAAAAAGAGGTAATTCCATTACAAAGTTGAGAAACAGAAAAACAATGAAAATATTTGATTGAACAATTCATATATTTGATTGAATAATTTACATATGAGACGAGTATTGCCGATGTCGTAGGTAAGTAGTTACAGAAAATCGATGGCATCACTTACATTTTATAAACTCTGGTCTCATGTTTCTATGAAAATACTAATATTTATTGTATATATTTCCATTATAAATTCAACATGAAAAAATACTATTATTTGATTGTTGCTATTGTATTTTCCTTAAATACAAACAAATAAAATTGTGAACAGTAAGAAAATAGAAGTAAACTTTCCAGGTGCAAGTTAATGCCTACTTAAGGAACTTCACTTTCCTAGCTTTCTGGTTTGCAAAATCTCTCACTACATCTTGAAAGTTTAACTCTCGCAAAATACTGGTTTCTATGTACATGAGTGACATCATGTTTAGA
The DNA here is from genome assembly GCF_040412425.1 of Macrobrachium rosenbergii. Lineage (NCBI taxonomy): Eukaryota > Metazoa > Arthropoda > Malacostraca > Decapoda > Palaemonidae > Macrobrachium > Macrobrachium rosenbergii. The sequence continues at coordinate 54,023,562 of NC_089781.1, read as the reverse complement.
CGCTGTTCCTTCATTTTTGATCGTTTTTCATTCTTTATCAGTCTAAGCTTCGAAAAGCTACGCTCTCCACTACAGTTTGACACCATGAGACACAGATACAAGCGGTATGCTATTTCAACATTCGGAAAGACTTCTTTCAACTCATGTTGCAAGAGCATTCGATATATAATCAATTCAGCGCTACACTCTTGGTTTTCTTTTCTGCTACGGAAATCACTGATATTTGCTGCAGCAAAGGATGCAAAGTGAACCATTTCATCACTGAAGCTGGTCTCAATGTCAGAAGGATAATGAGTAACTAACAAATCACAGTGATGTTTAAGTGAATTCCTGTCCATTGTCATCACTTTAGACAAGAAACCAAATTTTGAGCTGACATCCTCATAAGCTGAAGCTCGACATACTAGTGCAGTATTCAACTGATCAATAATTCTTAGAAAGACCTCTACTCGAAATTTCTCCTTTCCGGATATTTCTGTTTCTTCACCTGAGCTCTCATCAAACTGTTTCTTCCGCTTCCGTTTCCTGCGGGTGTCCGCCTCATAAGTGTTAGTTTCACTAAGCTCTTTTCCTTGTTCTTCAAAATCATCAAATTCTGAGCGTAATGAAGAAACAAAATCCTGTAGAGAATTCAGGAGACTAGCTGCATTATTCAGGTCAAGCGTGGCACACTGAAGTGCTTTGCTTGTGTTGTTAAATTTTTGCAGAACAGTGTCCCACAGCATTATGAGGATGCCAGGCTCAACGGCGTCAACCCTGTCGCTGCACCCAATAGACATGAATTGAACGCGTACACAGGCCAGGGTTGCCAAGTCTCGTGAATGTACTATTGCCAGTTATTTTATTGATTTATTTTTTAATCATCGCCTCATCCGGGGGCCCCTCAGTACCCGGGGCCTGAGGCTGCAGCCTCATTAGCCTCAATGTAAATCCGCACCTGCACACATATTGCTAACAGGACTCATTCAAACTGGATGGTATCTAGTGGAGATATTTATTCAGAAAAAGTTACAAGCTTTCTAGGACAAACAGTTCTCATTATCAAGTATCCGTAGGTACCGGAGATATTTATTCGGAAAAAGTTACAAGCTTTCTAGGACAAACAGTCCTCATTATCAAGTATCCTATATTGAGGACTGTTTGTCCTAGAAAGCTTGTAACTTTTTCTGGATAAATATCTCCACTAGATACCATCCACTTTGAATGAGGTCCTGTTAGTAATTCTACTAATGCACAGAACAGTTGTGTATGTGATAAATTTAATATACACACACACACATGTATATATATATATATATATATATATATATATATATATATATATATATATATATATATATATATATATAATATATGAATGAATTTTATCACATCACAGTGATTCATATACAAGCATTAAGCTACAAACGTCCTTTAATATCCATATATTTTTGGGTAACATATTTTCATATATATTACCCGAAGGAGAATTTTTTTTAGCTGACAATACGTTCGTCGTCTCGTGGGCTCGAACCACAAAACACAAGAACTCAGGACTACAGTGACTGGCATTAAACCACACGACCAACAAGTGAGGTGATACCGACTCCCACCTACAAACCACTGTCGAATTCAAGTATTTGTAATTAGAATCAATATCAACCCACCTCTGTCATGTTAACCATGTACTGTGTTTGTCGCACGCAGCCATATTATGAATGAATTTTATCATATCACCGTGACTCATATACAAGAATTAAGCTACAAATGTCTTTTAATATCCAATTCGCTCTACCTCGGAAATAATATTTCATGTGTTACCCGAAGATGAATTTTTTTTAGTTTATAATAAGTTTGTCGTCTCGTAGGCTCAAACCGCAAAAGACAAGAACTCAGGACTACAGTGACGTGCATTAAACCACACGGCCAACTAGTGAGGTATAAGTTGATACCGACTCCCACCTACAAATCACTGTCGAACTCAGGCATTTGTAATTAGAATTGATATCAACCCACCTCTGCCATGTTAACCATGTTATTATTATTATGATTAAAAAAGTTTAACCAGACCACTGAACTGACTATCAGCTCTCATAGGGATGGCCTTATTAACCACAGGCAGCCATATTATGAATGAATTTTATCACATCACCATGTTTCATATACAAGCATTAAGCTACAAGCGTCCTTAAATACCCAATTCGTTCTACCTCGGAAATATGAGATGTACTGAATCAGAAGTCAAATAAATGGAGGGGAATGCGACTCACCATGACTTCGGTCGGGTTTGACTTATTTTGACTCTTTTGTTGTAGTGATTCAGTTGGTGGACGTTGATTGCACTATGTTATATTTTATTTGGTTATTTTGGGCTAACAATTCTGGGATACAGATATTCCCATTTCATTCCTATTTTGATTCCAGATTATTTGCCATGTTAAACTACAAAATAAATTATATTTTTGTAGACATGATTTGCTGTTCCTCCTTAGTTCAGTTAGTGACTTGAATATGATGAGAGAGAGAGAGAGAGAGAGAGAGAGAGAGAGAGAGAGAGAGAGAGAGAGAGAGAGAGAGAGAGAGGAGATGAGAGATTAGCTCATGCTGGCCAATGCTACCATGAGTTCTTTTGAGATATAAGTTTATTACGTCATTGACCTTATAACAGATGTGGTAAGAGGTTCTGACTTTATCTGACCTTGTATAATAGTGGTGGCAGCTGACCTTTTGACCTTTGTCAGCTTCTGTAGGGGCCATAATAGGGCATGTTCCAAGAATCTTTGAGAAGTTGGAGTGGTAGCAGTGCTGACGACCTAGGCTTTTTCCGTTCGGCTAAGGGAGTCATATGATTCATGGTCAGTTGGTAATGGCCTGTGCTGGTGTAAGTGTGTTTGTGAGCGGCGGAGCGTATTTCTTTTGCAGACTGAGGGATTTTTCCAGGTATTTTTGCAGCACAGAGGGTTTTGAAGACGAAGGGGGATATTCTTACGTGAGTGTTCTTTTTATGTTGGCAGTAGTGAGGGCTTAGTAGGGAATAAGCCGGTTCAAGGGCGAGCAAGTTTTTTTTTTCTGATGACGTTGCAAGTGACACAGAGTTGCTGTGCTTAGTGATGTACTCGTGACCCAGTTAGGTGGGCAGAGTATCCCTTCTCGTTCTCTCTCGAGTCCATTTTCTATGTATGTGGGGGTAAAATGGGTCATTGGTTATTGGGCATGACTTGTGTATTTTTTTTGCTCGGCAGTTCACATCAACGATCAGGAACTAACTGGGCGTTACGGAATACTTTGTTTTTTTTTTTATTATTATTTTGATGGTTGTTGGGTTATTGGGAATAAATATTTCTTATGCTATTAGGGAAATATTTCTTCGATTTTCTCATTTTTTCTTTCTTTCTCTTTTTTTTCTCTAGGAGATTTTCCCATTTGTCTTCATGAAGATATTCTTTTGGAATTTCTGTTAGTGTATGGAGTTAAGATCGGGTCGTGTTGTTGGGACTTGGAGTTTTATTAACCCCGACAATATGGCGGAGGATGTCGGTGATGGGGATAAAGTAACTCTCTTTCGCAAGTTTAAGGCGGTTGCCTCAGGGGTTCAGCCATTCCCGAGGATTGTTGATGGGGTTCTTCCGGTACCTCTCAAAATTTTTATCGAGGGTGTGTCTAATTACCCAGTTGCCAAGAAAAATTACAGATGGGGTAGAGGCTTTGAATGGAGCAAAGGGTCCCTCAGTCTAGATAGGGGGGACATCGGACACCATTGTCGGAGTCATCAATTTAGAAACTGTAAGCCATGGGACAAATCTTACGAAGTTTCTGAGGTCAGTATATGGGACGGCTGAAGCCGGAGATGCAGTTCGAGACCTTAGGTCACTTTTTAAGATTCGTAAGGGTCTGGATTCTTTGGTTAGATTTAGTGTCAGATGCTTCAATGCTGCGAGAGATTTTTCGAAGAAACTGAGAGCATCTGGTTGGGTAAAGGGTGACGTTATTTCTGTGGATAACCTAGAGAAATTGCTTCAATTCGCATGGATGCTCAATGATGTTCCTGATGCCATAGTAGATAGTTTTGATGAAACGATGGAAAAGGGGTCTGATGAGGCCTTCCTGTTCTCGCAGATTTGCAAACACCTGTTGAAATGTCCTACAGTGGATAGCACTTTCATAAATGGGATGCCGAAGGCTTCCGGAGCTATTCCAATGCACCAGCCACTGGGTGATTCTAGTTTCCCTTCTGCAAGGTTGTGTACCAAGACAGAGGATAGTAGGGACTCTGTGGGTTCAATGTCGCAGGTCCATTGCTTTAACTGTAATAGGCATGGTCACACCAAAAAGTTTTGCAAGGTGAGATATTGTGGTGTCTGCAAGACTTCAGAGTGCGGCTGGCAGTTTTGTCCTGTTCTTAAATGGGATGAATTTAGGAGTGTGCCTCAGGGTTCAGGCATTTATAATAGAAGAACTCCTCGAGGTGGTTTTTAGAGAGTATCTAGGGACCGGCAGAATTTTTGGAGGGCCGGACAACAAAAGGGGAAAAGGTGATAGGTGTTTCCCATCATATAGCATTTATGGCTGAGCCCGTAGAGCCGAAGCCAACTGTGAAAGAGTCTGTGCATGGTCTTGATGTCTCGGTATTTATTAACACTGGTGCATCCATTAATCTGATGAATTATGACTTATATCTATCTATGTTTTCCAATCACTGTTTGAGGCCTACTAAAAGGACAGTGTGTGATATTCAAGCAAATAGGCCGAGCGTTTTGGGTTGCATGGACGTTTGTTTGTCCTTGGGAAGTAAAGTCTTTATAGAGCCATTTCTGGTTTTACGAGGGGCTGCTTTGGGGAATTCATTGTTACTGGGTCATCCAGCATGCTGGCAAAACAGAATCTCGGTTCATATGGGGGTAGGCGGTTTAATTGTTGGGGTACATGGGGTTTTTGTCCCATACTGGGAAACTGATGACATTACAAGGGATCATGATAAGGGATCGGGTGTTGATAATGGTTTACGGGTTGATACTGAATATGTTTCTGAGGGGAAGAAGTGTTATAAAGGTATTTTATCAGATGTGGTTATGGGCCCAGGTATGGTTGCTCTGGTGAAAGTCCGAGTGAAAGACGTGAAAATGCCCAAGACAGGTGTGTGTGAGAGAGGGTAGCAAGAAGCTCAAGGGTGTAGTGAGTACGGTTTCCACAAGCAATGTGTCCAATACAGAGGTTACTTGGGTAGATTTACTAAACTGTAACGATTCAGTTTGGGGATATCAGAAGGATACATATGTGGTAGATTTTGAAGACTGGGTTGATGAAAATAATTCGGTTGCTATTGTAGGGGATAACAATGAATTTCCAGAGGCAGAATTACAGGTTAGGAGACAAGTTTTTAGAAATCGCTGATCATGAAGAGTATATAGAGGGGGTGGAAGATGTTCTGGCTGAGTTTGCAAATATTGTTGCTCTTAAAGGGGATAAGTTGGGGTTAACTAATGTGTTAGAACACAAGGTTCATTTAGAGGATGAGACTAAGCCTATTTTTGTCCCTTCGTGTAGGATTCTTTCTAAGATTAGGGAACAGGTAGAGCAAGAGGTCAATAAGTGGGAAGAGGAAGGTATAATTAGGCCCGGTTTCTCACCCTTAATTTTACATTGTTAGCAGTGCCTAAGAAAGATGGCTCAGTACGTGTGTGTGTGTGTGGATTTTCGTAAGTTGAATGATAAGTCAATCCCGGACTGCTATCCTGTGGTGTGTTTGCCGAATTTGTTTGTGGAAATCGGGGGTTAAAATATTTATTCTTCAATTGATCTGATGCAGGGGTTTTTGTAGGTTCCTCTCAGTGAGGAAAGTCGCAAGTAGGCTATTATGCTTTTTCTTTGCCAACGGGACATTATGAGTTTACGCGAAAGCCATTTGGTTTGTGGGTACCCCAGTGACTTTTACGAGATTAATAAATACAGTTTTGCATGGATTGGTAGCGAAGTCAATTTACGTTTACATGAATGATATCTTGATTGCCACTGATTCTGTAGAGGAACATTTAGAGGTGCTTAGGGGGGTTAGGTTAGCGGGTTTGAAAATTAAATTACCCAAGTGTGATTTCTTGAAGAAGCAGGTAGTATATTTGGGTCATGTTATTTCTCAGGAAGGTGTCAGGGTAAATGGGGACAAGCTTAGGGCGATCGTGGATTTTCCTACTCCTAAAAATAAGAAGCATACGAGTATTCGTTCTTTCTTTGGCATGGCGGGATTTTTCTGCAGGTTTGTGAAAGGTTTTTCCACCGTCGTCTCCTTTGACATACGTGTTGAGGGATGATGTGCAGTTTGTGTGGGGTGAGGGGCAACAGTTGGCCTTTCAGAAAATTAAAGAGGTTTTAATGAGTCCCCGTGCTGAAGTTTCCAGATTTCGAGCAACCTTTCGCGTTGGTGACAGATGCCAGTCACGATGGCACAGGAGCTTGCCTTATGCGGAAATTTGAGGGTAAATTGCATCCTATCGCATTATGCAGTAGGAAGTTTAAGTCACGAGGGATTAATAGGATGTTTATATGCACAATGGATAAGGAGGCATTTGCAGTAGTGTCTAGTTTGGTTCATTTTAAGATGTTAATGTTGGGCAACAAAGTTGAGGTTCTTACTGATCATAAGCCGTTGATGGATCTTTTTAATAAGCCAGATCTTTTCTCCTAAGGAGCTAGGTGGTAATACTGTTGTGGCTGATGCCCTTAGTAGGAGTTTTTACGACTCAGATGGTTCTCGTGTTTATGTATCTGGTGATTGCATAGACTGGGATATTAGTTTAGTGGAGGCTAAACAGGATGAGGACGAAATTTTGGCAGACACAAAGGCGTTTCTTAGAGGGGAACTGGTTAGAAAGGTTATAGATTGCCTTTTGCGAGTCTAGAGTTAGAGGGTAATTTGTTAGCTAGGAAAATTAAATATAAGTTGAGGAGTAGTGAGGATAAAGGAGATACGACACACATAGTTGTCACAGAGTCCACATTTGGGTATTGAGAAGATGTATCAAAATGTACGAGGGAAATTTTTTTTGGAAGAACATGCTCGAATCAGTGGAGGATTTTGTGAAAGGATGTTCAGTTTGCAATGCATGCAAGCCAGCGAGGGTTACTTCGTGTAAATTGGGTTCGTTTCCGATTCCCAGTAGACCTTTCCAACGGGTCTATATGGACGTTCTATCTAATTTCTGTGAGTCTAGTTATGGTCACAGACATTTGTTGGTTATTGTGGATGAATTAACTAGGTTTGAAGATATTTTCCCTTTGAAGCATAAGACAGCGGAGGAGGTAGCAGTTGCGTTTTTCGAGGGGTATATTTGTCGTTATGGGGTTCCTGAAATACTTATTACAGATAATGGGAGGGAATTTGTGAATAAGACGTTAGAGTGTCTTGAGGACGTTATGGGAATTCGGAAAGCAACTATTATTCCATATAGACCAGAAGCCAATGGGTTATCTGAACGGGCCAATAGAAAAGTAATTATGGCTCTTAGAATCACTGTAGAAGATAATGATGTGAACTGGGATCGGTATATCGCACATGTCCGGCATAGCATTAATGCTATAGTTAGCGATACTACTGCGATGTCTCCCCCGGAAGTGGTGTTTGGTTATGCAGCGCAGGGCGCGTTTGATTTGTTATCTACTGTATTCCGTCTCGTTGTGATGATATGGTTAGATCGTTGGTCTCTACTGTTAAGGAGAGATATGCGCGCCTTGCTAGGAATCTTGAGTTGAAGAAGCAGGAAATGGTTGACAGGAGCAATTCAAAGTCAGATAATGTTAAAGCTGCCGTCGGTGATAGGGTTTTTGTGAAAATAAATGTCAGGCATCACATAAATTAGGGCCTAAGTTCGAGGGTCTATTTCGGGTTGTGGAAATAAAGAAAGGGAATAGGTTTGTTGTTTGGGATGGAAAAACGGGCTTGTCCAAGTTGACACATATATCTAAGATCAAGAGGACAGCTGAAAGGGGAATTCATGGGTTCATTTATTTTTTTTTTCTCTCTTCTTTTTCTTATGTACTTTTATTATCTTATTTTTATTTGCAGGTTTCCCAGAAACGTAATTTGGAGGGTTTTTAACATGGGAGGACGCTTGTCCGTAGAGTTTTGTAGATTTTGGTTGTCTAATTTTAGTCTGTTTTGTTGCTTTTTTTTTCTCTTTCTGCGCAGGTGTGCTGGTTCGGCGTAATTGGTTGTTGGAATTTTGGCAATGCTGGGTCATCTATGTTAATGAGGCGCAAGGATACCGTAGGGTTTTGTGGACGCTGTGATTAAGGTTGTAGTCGTATTTTTTGTTTGGTTTCGGGGTCTGGTTATATATAGGCAGGTACAGAATCTTTTGCTTTTTTTTTGGATCCTGAAGTTCTGTTTGCTCGTTGCCTTTAGGGTGGCTGTCTGTGACAAGGCAATAAGGGTGCTATGGTTGGTTTCTTTCATAAGGGGCGTTGTGGTCTTGCGTAGAGCTTTATGGCTTTATGAGATTATATTTTGCAGGTGTATTTTTGGCTTTCTGTTTTTCTTTTGAGGTGTTAAAGTCGTTGAAATGGTTTTATGGTTATATAATATATATATTTTTTTCAGTAAAGGTGATTTTTTGTTAGTTATAGGGACATTAGCTAGTATGTTGGCTGCAAGCTTAGTGAAGGTTGAACAAGTGGCGGCGGAATTAGCTATACGGAGTAAATCTTTGACAGCATTTCGAGACGGTAATAATAAATTGCGTGGGGGTTTTGAGAAGTTGCAGATATCTTTGAATGGGTTACTGGTTACTACTGATGGTGTTCGCGGAGACTTGTTTGTTTCAGTTGTTTTCCTCTTGTCAAACTACCTAACTTAATGTTGAGAAAGAAGCAGAGTCTTTATTAGCGGCAATTAAAACTCAGGTGCAAGCAGTTATAGCTGCTTCTAAAGGGCGTATTTTTGGGGATATTTTGCCACTGGGAGCTCTGGATTCTACTTTGAAAATTGCAGCATATCTTTATGGCTCACAAATAATTTTCAATGGGGAGAATTTGTATCGTTATGGGATTTTGAAAGTACGCTTGTCTGATAGAGGGTTACTTGTGGAGGTTCCTGTTAGTGATATGAAATCGTTTCACAGTTTTCTTATCCAGCCTTTTCCTAGTAATTCTGATGGTTCGATGGTGACATGGGATGGAATAGAGACTATGTATATTTTGGGTGATCAGTATCAGTCCTCTGCTATTAATTATAAGCCGGGGGGACTTGAGTTCACGACAGATACGTTTGTGACAGTAGGATTTTTGCTCTCTGAATGTCGACTTGTTAGGATGTGAACTGTCACTTGTTCATAACCAGACACCTTCACACTTTGACTTGACAGCATTCCCGCTGGAGTACCACGTGACACCTACGAAGACCCTCACGGCAGTTTTTTGTGCAAGCTGCCAAATCTCCACCCGACGTCATAATACACTGGATACCTTCTGGCTGAAAGGATCCCGCCTCTTCGATGCGGCTTGTTGGATCATCACACCGAAATTCCAAGTGCTCAGCAGGATGGTGTACAACTCAAGCACTCGTATCTTCAGGCGTCACGTGACCTTCATGGGGAACACGGGTGCCTTCTCTAGCGGGGGCATAACCACCATCCCCACTTCATATATATATATATATATATATATATATATATATATATATATATATATATATATATATATATATATATATATATATATATATATATATATATATGAATGAATGAATTTTTATCGCATCACCGTGATTCATATACAAGTATCAAGCTGCAAACGTCCTTTAATATCCAATTCGCTCTACCTCAGAAATAATATATTTTCATATATGTTACATGAAGGGAATTTTTTAAGTTGATAAGTTCGTCGTCTCGTGGGCTCGAACCACGGAAGACAAGAACTCAGGACTACAGTGACGCGCATTAAACCAAACGGCCATAAAGTGAGGTGTGGTTCGAGCCCACGAGACGACGAACTTATTATCAACTAAAAAAAATTCCCTTCGGGTAACATATATGAAAATATATTATTTCCGAGGTATTAAAGGACGTTTGTAGCTTAATACTTATATATATATATATATATATATATATATATATATATATATATATATATATATATATATATATATATATATATATATATATATATATATATATATATATATATATATATATATATATATATATATATATATATACATATATTATATATATATATATATATAATATATATATATATATATATAATATATATATATATATATATATATATATATATATATATATATATATATATATATATATATATATATATATATATATATATATATATAATATATATAATATAATATATATATATATATATATATATATATATATATATATATATATATATATATATATATATATATATATATATATATATATGTATATACAGTATATATACATATAAAGAGAGAGAGAGAGAGAGAGAGAGAGAGAGAGAGAGAGAGAGAGAGAGAGAGAGACTTTACATAATGAAACAAATTAACATTCAGAGAATAAACGACAATAAATTTATCCATAAAGACGAGTTATAACTGTAAATTAGCTTTGCTTATGGAGCAATGAAATGTAAATGGTTATAATAAAAGCTATACAAAGGCTTGCAAACAAACCTATAAACTTGAGAGTAACAACTGTATATTTCAAGGACATCTTCCTAGGCCATTTGTCAGAGACCAACGTCATTAAATCTTTACTGCACATTTACGTGAGCTGTGGAACAGAGAAAAAGAGAGAGATAGAGAAAGAGTTATAGTGATGAAATGAAAATGGAAAATGCACAAATTTTTTAATAACAAAAAGGATGCATAGAATACGTTTCGTGTTTTGCCCTTTTTCAAGCTCTTCCTAAAGGTCTTGCATTGACTTCATTATAGTGTAAGGTCCGGATGTCGGTAGGACCATACTGACATACCATAAGGTGGAGGGCTTGGTCCATAAAGAAACTTTCTGACCTATGTTTGGATAGGCTGAAAGGTTGCGAACAATCTTAGCTGGGAATGTTGGTAAGGTGTACTGCTGTACATAACTAACTAGAGAGAAGTAGGTTCCAAACAACTTACTCCTTCTACCATGTCCTTCACCAAGGGAGCCAAGGATGTTCGACAGCAGCAGAGCCCTCTCGGTGTTTGGGTACTGTGGGAGCTTCCTCCTACTTCTTTGCATTGTTAAACACTCAACAGAGAAGATCCTTTCCTTAAGTGTTATTGTGTGTTTTGAGTGAATGAAATAATGTCTTTTTCCTCTTGGGGATAGAGGTCTATGATAGCTGATGCAGACAGCAGTGTTGGCCGAGAACTGCTGCTTTAGCTTCCACAAGAAAGTTTATCTCCAAGAGGAAAAACACATATCTCAGCTGTGGAGCCCAACACAGTTGGCATTATTGAGAAGTCCTCCATCAGGATAAACAAGTCTCAACCTTTTTTGAGAGGACAGGGTCCTTCCCTCCAATGCTAAAAAGGAGGGCCAAACTCAAAAGTTTTCCGACATACTCTAGTCATTACTGTACTGTGTAGAGAATATGTTAGGTCCACCTACTCAAGTTGATTATTGAGCACTTTTGAATATGACCTTACCTATCAGGCTCCAGAAGGCCAGGGTATGCTACATGATATATCATCAAAGAATCAAGTTCCACCTTTTTGGTATTTGAACATCATAGCTGACTTCCCACCACAATTTTTAAGAAAAATCACCAACAACATCCATTGCACTTGACAAGTCTTTGGCTATTCACCAGCAATTAACGTCTGAAGGTAACTGGATCAAGTGACTCCATGGAATGGCACCCACATGACAACAAATTTGGTATGCAGTTTGTGTTTAGTGCTTGACCCTTATCTGATACATTGATCTAAGTCTGATACAAACCATCATTGTTACTTATGTTAAGCACCAAACTTCGCTTACCACTTTTACATTTCTCATTAATTCATTAAAAATATTTTCTTGGATTGTTATTAGGTGTTGTGGAAAGTTCATCTTTGGCCTGAAAAATATGCTGTTCTCTATTTGATATCATCATTTGGTACCCTTGACCAACACTTGTCATAAGTATCATTGCATGTTCCTCTGTATAGTGGCAAAGAATCCTGAGTTGTGGATTTCTCAATACCCTGGGAAACCTTGCTTTAGTTTAAAAATCAAACCTCTTGCTTTCTCTTGCAGGTTCTGCCTATGAAGGAGAGCTCTCTCCTGATGCTCGATTCAGTGAGGTTAATGACGAGATCAATCTCTCCCTCCCTACTGTTGTGAAAATTGTGGAGATGGAAGAGAATGACTCCCTCACTGAGCAAAAAGCAGAAACAGCTGGCACCAACCAGGATGTAAACTATATCTAGAGTGTCAGAGGAGACACTGTCTGCAAGAGACACACTTTTACTTTCCAAATGCTTGTAAAGACTGAGGCAGAAAAATATCTTGATGGCTTTCTTAGTAAGGGAACAGACAAGAGCATTAACCATGTAATGCCCCTTATCCATCAGTTTGCACAGAAACACAAGATCAAAATGGTAACAGGAAATCTGGATGTCAAAAGTAGTGAGTGCTGCCTCAAAGAACCAGAGGCTTCAGGTTGAGTTGCTGGACAACACAGGGTGGATAAAGTTCCATTGTGATCCACTGTCTTAAAAGGCAAGGGTCTGGATGATGTCTTTCTTGTGGAGTTGTGGCGGTCATCAGTTGGCTGTAAATGAATGATATTTCTTTATTTGAATAGTTAGTGGGACTAATGCCTTTTCCCTAGGGGCAGCCACGACTACATTAACACTGGTGTTCTGAAGAGCTTCCTGTCAAATAAAAAATGTGGTGCTGCCCTTCACAAAAAAAAAAAGTATATCTTAGTTTACAGATGCAACATGTTATGGCCATGGAGGAAGACAATGATAGAAGGCCTCCTTGAAGGCGCTGAGAGCAGAGCCCTAACTCTTATACCCATGATCATTTCATTTCTTGAACTGGATATTCCCTACAGACTTTCCCATTATGGCTTCTGTCAAGTGCCAGCATTCCTCCTTAAATGGATCATGTATATAATGTATACATTTATTCTAAATAAAGTTAAAAGTTTAGGTTTGGTGGTTTCAGTCCTCCCACAGGCTAATGCCTCTCGGTCAGACGCCAGCGAGTAACCCCAACCCCCCACCATGACGTCACTCATGGCAGTAACCATCTGGTAGACAGTCTCACTATCCGCCCCTTGACTGGGAGTGAACGCTGGTCCCCTAGATTACGAGGCCAGCACGTTACCAACTGTTCTGGCCAGTTTACCTTATTTCATAACAAGTACGAAAATATTCTCCAGATTTGTTGTATACTATTTTAGTCTTCATGTAATACCCCCTTCCTCTTTACGTCCCCTCTCTCCCTCAAGTAAGTTTTCTTTTGTTCTGGTCCCTCCAATACCTGGGGTGTCTCGCACCAGCTCCTGCCTCGTAAGCACTTGTAGAGAGCTACTCCAATATTTGTGAGTTATAATATATATATATATATATATATATATATATATATATATATATATATATATTATACTCTAGATTTGGATATTGGCAGAATACTTTCATAGTTTGTTACTGTTTATTTTTTGTTGATGTTATAAATCAAAATATAATGGTGTATGTAAAGTTTCCTTTTATTTAATGCGGTTTTCATGCAACTTAACATTTAATTTTTTATGCAACAATTTTGTGGAATCATATATATATATATATATATATATATATATATATATATATATATATATATATATATATATATATATATATATATATATACTATATTATACTCTAGATTTATATTGGCAGAATAAAAAGAGCCTTGACATGTTTTCTCAGAGAAACAACACTGCCGGGGCTTTATAAAGTTTCTTGGTTGGTACCAAAGCTCTGGTTGTCCTTCGTGTGATTAGGGGCAAGTTTCCTGGCACTGGTGCCATGAGAGTGGGGACTACTAAAACTGGTGGGGGAGGGGGTTATATTTGATAACTAGAATGCCCTGTGCTCAACGAGCATAAAGGATGTTGGTGATGATGCTTGGGCAGACTTCTCTCGTGGGCTTAATTAAAGCACATGCTGTGGAGTGCTTGAGCTTACAATTTTACAATGACTGTTTTGCCATTTAAATACTAGGTTGAGACTTGGAACAAAAGTAATAATCAATAATCAAATATTACAAAATATGAATAGTACACTAATACTGTAATCAATATAAACACTGTATGAATTGAGGAACGAGAATTTTAATATATACTGTAAATAAGATCGAAAACCAGATGAAATGGAATTAGGTTTCAAAGACTGGAATCATGTTCATTAACATATAACTGGCTTTTCGATCGATAATGAGAGAGAGAGAGAGAGAGAGAGAGAGAGAGAGAGAGAGAGAGAGAGAGAGAGAGAGAGAGAGAGAGGTGGGATAGATGCGGCTAAGTGACAACTAAGAACACCTTAATATCAATCGACGGGACTGAGAGAAAAAATATAACTAAGCAGAGGAAATAAAACAATTTGATGGGGGGAAACAAGGCCTTAGCAATAAAAAACCAAATAAAAGGCATGTGACTCCACTAAGTAAGTAGCGACATAACATTCAGCTGGTAAAATCCTAGGGAGGCCATCATGTATTCATGGGAAGTATCATGTAAGCTACACTGAAAGCTTGAACTCCTACAAACTTCTGCTGTGGGAATTCCTTGAATGATGACAAGGCCATATGACTAATTACCCGCTCCAAGACAAAAATAAAAACAATGAATGCATCGAGGACTGAAGCCAATTCATACATGAAATGATACAGTGCAATTAGGGTGACTAAACAATTATCCGTCTTCCACAGGAATTCGTGTACTTATAACATATTCATAGGGGCCTTACAGTAAAACCCTTGAAGACACTAAAAATAAAAAAAAAGTTGCATTAAGGGGAAAATAAGAAATAAAACAGGACTGATAAGTGGGTTTCAATAACCTCTTCTTGAACCCCCTCCCAAAAACCTATATATGGGAACTTTAACCATTCTGAATAAAAAAAAAAAAAATTAGGGAACTTTCAATAAAGGAAGACAAAATCTTGCTCGGGCCTAAGATGTAACAAATAAGATTATTTTAGTTGCAAAAAGAACTTGATATCTTACAAAGCAATGTACTAATTTCAATGAAAGCAACAATGATTTGCGTAAAGAAATTACATAGAACTAAAAGCCGGCAACAACTAAAAGGTTCTCAAATGAGCCAGATAACTTTGAATAAACAAAGGGAATGTTCAACAAGAACAAAAAGCCATAATAGGCGTGTTACAAAACCCAGATTACTTATTAAATGACTACCACGTGTTGTTGCAAACGAGGAATACAATTATTCAAAAATATACAGGCATAAAAAATCACATTTCCTCTTACTTAACGCCACGTTTTTAGAGCTAAAAATCGAAAGATTTTGGAAAATCAGTTAAACATACAGAAAAATTCTCCTAACATTTGGCAACACTCTCCAAGAATTTCAAAGCGAAATTCCAACACTAAGTATTTTTAATTAATCATTTTATATTTATATATGTTACATCATCCTTGTGTGAAAAATCTGGAGTGATGTCACAAGGAATTCTTAAATGTGTGAATGAACTTGACATAAAGATGAACACCCCAATCAAAAGAAAGATGAGGAAAAAAGACCTAAAGATATAACTAGAAGAATACGCCGCTGGAGCTTCTAAACTTTCAATGCCCATAACTCAAAAGTACATTTTTCACTATTCAAATGGGTATTTCTCTCTTATTTTAAAAGATTTTTATATGTAGTTTTGTGTGTGTGTGTGTGTGTGTGTGTGTGTGTTGGGAGTGATCGGGCTGCAATTCTGAAATAGGGATTTTTTATATCTTATTTTTCAATATTTTCTTTTATTTCTTTTCAAACAATTTTGTTGACGTGAAACAGTGCAACTTTAAAAATTTGTTCACATAGTATTTATTATTTATTTAATAAACCCATATTTCCAGATTATTAATGGACTGTTTCTCTGGTCATAGAACTTTTCAAATTTGCAATACATTGTAAATCGTTTACGAAATAAATATTCAAAGACAAGGGAAAATTTGCTATAAATTTTACTAACTTTATTTGTTTTCTCTATTTTTTTATTAATCTTCTTCATACTTGTTGCAGAGGAGACTAGGCATGCTTTCTATTAGTACAGAAATTTTTAGTTAAATCTATCAATTAGTTCCTTTTCATGAAAAATATGTTGACCGCCCCCTTAATCTATTAGCACTCAAAAGTTGCATGCTCTACCAAAGCCTCACCTAACCACCCGCAGTTGTGTCTTCCCAATACACACTAACAAAATCTGCTGTACCAATTTACACAATAAAATGGCATATTCTGTAGGCATTCGACACGAGGTTCAAAGCTTCATCCAAAAATCTCCTCATTGCACAAAAACACACTCATACAATAGGTTCAATTCATTTATCATTAACCACCGAGTACTTGCCACTGACAAACTTTGCAGCACACAAACCAAATGCATACTTCACTCCTGAACACTGAGTGCATGCTCTCTGGATCTGTCTTAGGTATCTATGTTGAGCTAACTACTCTAGTACAGACTTACACATTTGCAACTGAACCCTTTACTCTTCGAGATTCTGATGACGTCAAGTGACATGTAAAGATTAACTATCAAATTTTTACGTCATGTAAAGCTAGAGTGGTACATGAATAGTGATGGGGATGGTTTATCTCCAATGCAAGTGGGGACAAATCAAATAAAATGATCAATGAATCAGTTTTAAACAGAAAAGCACAAAATATTTTGCTTATTTTTCCTTTTTATAAGCAATGGCTGGCATAAATAGCAACAACATATATCTTTATTATGTTTATCCTCAACATTATTTACGAATATTGAAGAAATATCAGTTCTTAGCTAACTTCAACATATCAACTATATATTTGTGTTGTTCTTAACTTTCAGGGACTGTACAGTAAAATACAATTTTTGATAGTATAGTCATTTGTTTGGTCCTCAAGGAGTTACCTTCCATGGGTCTACCAGAGCTCCATAGTGACCAAACTAATATCAAAGAATTCCCTCTTAGCTGGTCTCGTGGCCAGGTATTGTGTCATAATGATAAACACTGTAACACATGATGGAGTATGTAATGGACTCAAAGATAAGAGGGCACTTTCCCTTATTTTTAGTGAAGCTGTACCCAGGCTGTTTCCATTGTCAAAACCTGTTAGAAGAGGAAGTGATTATTGCACATGCGCAGTCTGCCATATTGTTGACAAACAGACTGGCACGGAGACCAAGAAGCCATATCTTCCTGTTGGTTAACAACAAATGGTTTTAGTTCGTTACCAGTGCTCCGAAAACTCGGCTTTTTTATCTGATTTCATTATGGAAACATCTAAAGATGCAAGTTAAGTGCTTAATTTTAAGTTCCAGTTAAAGTTTCAGTTTTAAACTTTTGGAATTGGTAATTAATTTGGGTGTGAAAGCCAAAAATCCGGCATTTCTTGCTAACACATGGCTGGCACTTAGTAATAATCGTTGATTGGCAGTTGTTTTAAAGAAATTGTCGTTCTAATTTGATGTTTCAACTAAAAAAATATGTTCCACAATTTATCATTAATATAAAAAATCCTTTCAGATTATACGATGTCTACAGTAATCTAGGCAGTAACCTATATCAGATTAAGTGAAAATAACTTCTGCAATTCAGTGCATGAAAACTTCAGAGCTTTCTCAACCTCATCGATGCAAGTAACAGATCACATCGTAGCCGGTCGCCTGAAAGGAGGCCTTTCTTTCCTGTGGCACAAATCGTTAGACAATATGGTGAATGTGAAGACCTATAGGAGTGATAGATTACTGGGGCTTCAAGTGACAGAAGGGGATTCTAAGATCCTAATAATCAATGTTTATATGCACTGGGAAAATAACAATAATTCTGATCAATACTGCATGATCCTAGGTGTTACACAGCATTGTTCACATTTCTACTGCTGACCATATTTGTATAACTGGGGACCTTAATTCTCACCCCACAAAATTTATAATGAACTTACTCGCTTCTGTCAAAATCACACTCTTCATATTAGCGATGTAATGCTCCTCCCTTCCTCTTCCTATGCTTATGTACAAAATAGAACAATTACAATCTCCTGGATGGACCACTGCATCACATCTCCTCAACTTCATGATTTTGTGACCTGCATCATTCGCAATTGCAAGGCTACAATCACAACCCCTTACAGGTGTCATTCAGTACCCCATCCCCTACCATGAACCCCATAACTGATCACCCACCTGCCATTAACTGGGATTTTTAAAACCAGCTGAAAACCAGTTCACTTTAGGGAACCACAGAAACCAGGTTGCAGTCAATATTTCAACCAGCAGACACCTTACTTTGCGCTAACACAAAATGTAGCAATGACCTCCACAGGAGAGATCTGAAAGAATTTTATTCGAACATAATTTCCACTATGCTTGCTTCCGACAGGGCTACCTTTAGATTTTGTCAAGGCAACTCTCATAATATACCTGGCTAGAATGACTTGGTTAAAGATCTGTATACACACTCACGAGAAATGTTTTTACTGTGGAGGGAAAATGGTAGCCCAAGGGAACAACACTTTGTATTGCTAATAAGACAGGTGAAAACGCAGTTCAAACTTCCCCTTAAGCACTGCAAAACATATGAAAAGCAACTAAAAACTGATGCAATGTCTAGAAAATTAGAATCCAGCAATTACCCTCGTCTTTGGAAAGACATTCAGTCCCTAAATCCCAAAACTAAAAAGCAATAACAAAGATTATTTTTTTCTTTGTATTGTACACTAGGCTATTGTGAAGAATTTTGGTATATAACAAATTGTAAAATGTCCCCACAACACATCGAAAATATTATGGTGCCTTGACAGCTGACCTGAAGTCACACGTACACAATCTTATTATCATTATTGTGATTTGTATATTTATTACCTGTTCATTTGCCCTTGAAAAACCAAGTATATGTGTCAGAGTATTTTTGTGTCCAACCAGCTATTGTTAATCATCATGTTTTCTATATGTACCTGTCTGGTTTTGTGTAGAGAAACAGTCTGACCTTGGGTCACTTGTAAATTTTGTACTGGCGGTCTCTGCACATATGCAGACATCCACACGCCGCTTTATAAGTGGGTTGCTTCATCAATAAACCAGCAGTACTTGTCTTCCTGCTCTTTCTTTAGCACCTCTATAAAGTGGTGACCCATGGAGTGGTTCCAGGAGCCAGTTAACGGACCCAAACGGTTTTTTAGTCTTGGCCTGAAAACCAACCCATGCCCCTAACGGACTAATTTATTGCGCTCTAACAAAGTGTTTGGGTGTTACCGAGAATCGTCAGCAAATCACCGGCTTACAATTGCGGACCCATTTTAGCACGCTCCCAAGCCTGTATTGACGTGATTGTTCCCTCACACTCCAGGTGTTAGAGTGCAGAATGAGCATGGACAATATTCCCAACCACATACAAATTACAACCATGAATTATTTTCAGTTGTATTCCCTGAAATTGCGCACCCATTTTCAGCCCTCCTATGTAACGACTAATGAAACCGATGCGCTCCTCCACGCTGGTGAAAGAATTTCTGTGATGCCCCTCCTGACGGACCAACCATGGGCGGCCCTCAGCAAAAAGTTTTTGCTGTTCACCCATCAGAATAGCGTCCTGGCTCTACAGGGTTGTTGAAATTGAAGGTGGCAGGATTCAACGCCCTACTAGATGTAAGATTTACAGCTTATAATTGGTTTTTTTACCATTTTGGTCGACGTTATCAGTTGACCCTGCCACTGGAGTTAGGATTTATGAAAATATTTCAAAACTGATAAAGCTACAACCATGAATTATTTTCTGTTGTATTCTACATCAACCCCTTTCCATATATAAAACTTTAGTAACGACTAATATCCACGGGAAACATCCCCCAAACTGACCATTTCAGGCGCAAAGATCGAGACCTGTCGAGGGAAGTTTTTTGCGCCAGCTGGTCTCAGATCATTAATGGGTAGATCTAGAGACTTCCAATTTGTTGTCAAAATGAATGATAAAATGATTGAATATTACTAGAATGTAAGAGTTTTAGCCTTCCCATTGCCACCCATTCCTCCTCCCGGAGACCTGACAGCAGTTGCATCAGCAGGTGCCAGGATGCAGCCCCACCACCAGAAGACGGAAAGGCCGGGGCTTTGCTATTTTACCACCAGAGGTTTACAAAGATTGCACATATTTTCATATATAAAGCCCCTGCCTTTTAACCCATCCAAAAATGGGGAGGGGGCGGCCACCCTCACAGGCCGCCATGGCAGCAGCATCCAAAACACCCAGGAGCCCCGCACCAGTAGGCTTTTTCTGCAACACTATCTCCGGCAGGATAATGCTGATCAACACTGGGGCAATGTGGTAATTGATTGCCTTCCTAGGGGAACGCAGTTGCCCGCCGGACCTGGCTGCCTCCCTGATGGCCGCTAACAGGTCCCCATCCTTCCTGTAGTCAGGCTCCTATTGGTCTTCATCCTTGGCCAGAGATACAAGTGGAACTTTTAGTTGACGTTGGGACCCGTCCCCTGACTTTTTGCCCACTTCAGACTGGCAGTCGTTTCTGTCGGACAAAGCGCCTGCTAGACACCAAGTCCTGCCAGTCCCTTTGCACTGCTAATGGGCCCCAGGGTGCCCACAATCTGTTCCTCGCTCCCCACCAGTACGGCTCCCTCCTGAAGGAATTCCTGGAGGTATTCAAACCCGAAGCTTTGTCAGGTGCCCGGGCCCTCTGCCAAACACAGGCTATATCATCACATCAAGACAAAGGGCCCCTGACTAACACAAAGTTCGGAGGCTTCCCCACAGCGCCTTCAGGAGGCCAAGAAGGTCTTTGCCGAGATGGAGTGTATGGGCATATGCAGGAAGGCCCCTTCAAATGTTGCCATGGGCCTCCCCCTGAATGGATGCAAATAACCGGACGGCTTATAAGTCACCCAATTCACCGATCGTTTTCACCAGGTAACATCAGCGATGCCATAAACAACCTACCTAATAATAGAGCCCAGACCACAACCCTCTATCAAACATGCAAGACCTGATGGCCTCATTTTCCACAGGGCTCAAAATATTCTAAAAACTAGATCTCTTAAAATCATATTTCCAGGTACCAGTAGCTCCATAAAGACATCCCCAAAACCACCATCATCACGCCCTTTGGGTCCTTATGTCTTCAATTTCTACACCTTGCCTCAGGAATGCAGGGGCTTTCTTCTTTCAGAGACTGATGGACATCATCCTGGGGGACCTGAACTTCTGTGTCTGACAACGTTGATGATATCCTAATTTTTTCCAGGTCCTCAAAGGAACACCTGCATTGGCACATCCTGAAGGTCCTACAGCACCTGCAGGAGAATGGTGTTTCAGGTTCAACAAGTGCAGAAAAGCATCTGCGTTGATAAGGTGGAATTCCTGGGCCACAGATAACGAGGGAGGCTCTATATCTAGTTGCAGTGAAATTTTATGTTGTCATCAGGTTCCCCACCCTACCTGCGTGTCAAAGCTGTACAAGAATTCCTCGGGATGGTCAACTACTACAGGAGGTTCATCCCCAGGATCACGCACACCATGGCCCCCTGACGGAGATCCTCAAGGGCCGTCCGAAGACCCAGTGATGGGGCTATCAACCAGCAGCTGAATTCCTCTGTTAAAGGCTGCCCTGATAAGGCAACAGATTTGGCCCACCAGGACCCCAGGCCCCCTCCAGCTAACAACAGACGCCAGCAACGTCGTCTGTGGGGAATCCTGGATTAGGTCGTCAACAGATCCCCTCAGCCCATCGCCTTCTTCAGCAGGAAGCTCAGCCCCACCCAGAACCCTAATTTACAGCATTGTCTCGACAGGGAACTCTTCCGGTGTACCAGGTGGTATGCCACTTCAAATTCCTCCTGGAGGGCAGACCTTCACAGTTTGGATGGACCACCAGCCACTGGTCCACACCTTCACAAAGCTGGGGATGTTGGTCCTCTAGGCAGCAGCAAACAAAACTGCCATCTTCAGAGTTCACCTGCACCATCAATGGACAAACCTCCCGGCAGGAAGAACATAGCCGACGTTGCTCACAATGAAATCGATGCAGTGCAGCTCAGGATCACTCGAGGACCTTGCCCGGGAACAAGTTGCTGACCCAGAGATTCCAGATACTGCCGCACATCAATCATTCATGCCGAACCCTGGAGGGACATGTGAGCGACTGAGAAACAGGCCACCCCTCATACAGGGCCAACTCCTAAGCGTCGGCTGGTCTAAGCATCATGGAAAGACCCACCCAAGAAGCCATCTAAATTGCTGGTGGCTGTTCTGTTCCTTAAATTGGCACGGCATCATGAAGTGTCATCAGCCTCCAGGCGGTGCAAAGTATTATTATTATTAATTATTATTGGGCGATTTTCCCCAGCCAGGGAGACGTTTTATTACATCCACGTCGACGTAGTGGGTCCTCTTCCCATCAGGAGGAGCCAGATTTTCTGACAGTTACCAACCTCTCCACCAGATATTATTGCTAGAGTTTTGGAAGAAGCCACCTCCAGTATTTTGCTATTAGGCCCTCCATATCCATTACTGGATCAGCCGGTTCGGTGTCCCTATTTGTGGACTGCCCTGGCATGCCTGCTGGGGACCACTCATAACAGCACCACCACCTACAACTTTTGTAGCCAATGGAATGGTGGAAAGGTTCCATATCCCTGAAGGTGTCCCTATGGCTCGAGCCAAAATAAGAACTGGAAATACCAGCTGCCCTGGGGGTGAGCTGAGGACTGCCCCAGAGCCAACATACCCAGCCCTCAAGAAAACCAATGTGGGCACCCCCAGAAGGCCTCGAGTGTTGGCATAAGGTCAACTCAACACTCCCATCCACAGGGCACCGAAGAAGTCGAACACACACCCCCAGCTGGCATAGAGAAGGCTTGGATACCGCCACCCCCAGCAGATACCTGCTTAAATCAGACGTTCATTGGGGGTTGACATAGATTTCATAATGGGTTCTTATGTTGAACATCCTGTTTTTATGTTTGCCTTTACAGCTGACACAGAGGTCTAACCTACACAATCTTATTATCATTATTGTGAATTTTTGATGAATTTATTACCTGTTAATTTGCCCTTGTACACAACCTATTCGTCAGAATATTTTGTGTCCAACCAGCTATTGTTATTCATCATGTTTTCTATATGTACCTGTTCTGTTTTGCGTAGAGAAATTGTTTGACCTGGGTCAGGGTTGTTTGTTTTTGTATTGGCGGTCTTTAGTATACGCCGACGTATATTTTTGTTTGCTTTAAAAGGCAGGATCTGTTCATCAATAAACCAGCAGTACTTGTCTTCCTGCTCTTTCGTTAGCACCTCTCACAACTTCTGCACTATCCTGAATTGCACAAATGCCAGGTAGCATCAGCAATGCCATAAACAGTCTACCTAGTAATAAACTGGCTGGCTGCGATGGTCTTCCCGCAAAAGCTTTCAAATTCTGCCATCCTATAATTTATATTTTGCTAGCTGCCCTATTCAATGCGTGTATAATTTACCAGTTTCTTCTAGACTCCCTACTCTCAGTTAACTTCATACCATTAATCAAAAACAAGCTAAAGGATGCAGCCAACCCTAGCAATTATCGCCCGATTGCAGTTACTACAATTGCCATGGAGATACTTGAGTCAGTTCTTCTAGTAAGACTTCTCCCCCTTTCTACACACTACTGACAACCAGTCCGGATTTAAAGCAAGCCACTCAACCGACACTTGCCTCTACTGTACATCCTGAAAGAATTGCTGAACTATTACCTATCACCAGACTCTCCTGTTTTCGTATGTTTTGTAGATGTGAGAATAGCATTTGATAAAAAAGTAAACTACTAAGCAAATATGATGCTGTACACAAAGAAATATCACCTCTATGTTTAATTGGAATTTTATACTGCTGGTTTTCCACACACCAATTCTGTGTCAAATGGGGTAATGTATTGTCGTACACCTTCGGTTCCCTAAATGGGTTCCATCAAGGGGGCATTCTCTCTCCATACTTGTGTAATACCTACACAGATGCCCTGAATGTCAAACTATCAATGAAACAACAATAAACAACCTCTGGTACGCCGACGGTATGGTTCTGATTTCCCCATCATTGTAAGGTCTCCAGTGATTTATTGACACTTGTCGCCGATATGCAGGTGAATTTGATATCCTATAAAACGAAATCAAGTCTCAGCGCATGTCACTGCTTCCGAGATCACTTAAACATTGCAGAGTCACAAATTTTCCTTGAAATCATCAGCAGGAATTCGTGCATGAATTTCCATATTTTGGACACATTATCACGGACAACCTAAAAGATACGGCAGACATAGAACAGAAACGTCGTAAACTATGAGCAACTGGCAAGATGATTGCAAGGATGTTTGCCTTCTGTCACCGTAACACAAAACTGCTGCTCTTCCACTTGTACTGCTATAGTATATATGGGTAAACTTTTAGACGGACTATTAAAAAATGAAAAACCATGATTTAATATCAATTTTGTTCAACCAAAACATTCTGAGACTAATTCAAATAGCAGCAATTTGATAATACAAAGCATTCAAAGCAGTGAGGCAAGAAGATCTAAACTTTGGGAAAGATGGGATAATGATCTGTTCCTTAAATGACCTAATCTCTATTTTTGCAATTATGAAGTGTCATCTTAGAATCTATTATTATTATTATTATTATTATTATTATTATTATTATTATTATTATTATTATTATTATATTTCTACATTTATTATTATTAGTACTTTCTTTTTTTATTATTACTGTGATTATCATTATAGAGTTTTGCTATTTCCAATTTTCGTATTTAGTCTTCCGGAGCTGCCCTCTGTAACGATCTAAGGTCCCTAACTGGAATCTATTGAAAAATCTATTTCTAATTGTTATACAGTAATTTTTCATATTTTTACTACTATTCTCAATATTAGTAATGTCATTACCATTATTATAATTTACTATTTTTGCCACTATTTTTCAGCAACTGTGTGGTTACTTTGCCAATTATCATTATTATCATTTTATCTAGATATATCTAGATTGTGTGTAATGTACTGTATTACACTTTTTTTATCCCATGGGTCTTTGGCCTGAGCTGAAATAATGATACTATTAAGCATTTTTATTATTATTATTATTATTATTATTATTATTTTATCATTGTCATAATTGGGAAAATGTCTAAGCCTATAACCTGCACTGGATTTCATATTTTTGATAAGTGTGAACTAAATAACCTGGATTAAGTCCATAACCTAAATTAAGGTAAGTAAGAACCCTATAAGAAATGCCTGTTATGGGCAGTAAGCAGTAGAGAGCTAGCCTAGACTAAGGACCTATTGTCAAGATTGGGTAATAGCAACAATCTGGGCAAAATAAAATGGTAGCCTAGCTATAAGGCTACTTATTGGTAAAACTTTTTCTTTTAGCCTACACACTTAAACGTGATCTAAATAATCAAGAATAGGCAGTACTTTATATTAGGTTAAGTGATAACCTTTTATGAAACATCCCATTATTGGACTAGCTTAGACCAAGTAACCGACGACTAGATGAAATAGTAATCTGTGCTAGATGAGATGGTAGCTTAGGTTTTAAAACCATATATTAAGGTAATTGTTTTTATGTAAATTATTTCTTTAAGTTGAAAATTAGCATAACCTGGATTAGACAGCAACCTAGATTAGAGTAAGTAACAACCTGTAAGTGATGCCTATGTATGCGGGGAAACACATTATTGGATTACTGTTTCATATAATGTTACATATTAGTGAGTTATATAGCCTATAAATTTAAGAGTGATCTAAAATAATCTGGTTCTTGTGAAAATGTTCCCCAATTATCATCAATAGAGGAACATTTTAAGAAATATCTTATTATTGGCCTTTCATGGTAATTTATGCCCAAATAGCCTGACAGAACTTTAGCTGATAAACCATATCTTGAAGGCTTGATAAAATAACCTTAGTCTTACGTTATTTAATAGATCTCTGTAAGGCTACATATTATTGGGGTTATTATTCCTGTATCCTTAAAGGTGACCATTCATAAACCTGCACCAGAAAAGTAGCATCTAACCAGATTAGGTTCCAAATCTTTTTTAAGGGAAATCCAACTCTTTAAACAGTAGTTCAAATTAAATAAAGCAGTGTTGAATATCAAATAAAAGGGTAGTCTCTAATAAGATTAAAACAGCAAATTAGGTTATAAGAGGGTTCTTTCCATGGAACAGCTTATATCAATAGCAGTTTGACAAAAAATAAGCCTTGACAGGCAGTGGCCTCTTAATAGGTTAAGCAAGAACTCTTCTTAAGAAATTATCTCAGGGTTCTTAGCCTAATTTAGATTAGTAGCCTAGAAGCATTAACCTAAGACTATATAAAACAGTAGCTGAGGTTAGTTAAACAAATTAAGTTTAAACCAAGTTTGGCTGAATGGCAAGACATTCTGAATTAAATTTTATGAAAATGTTCCCCATTAGGACTAACAGTGTATAGTATCACATGATATACTGGTGTCAAAACTAACCTAAATTTTAAAGGAAAAACAATTAACATAGATATTTAACACTATAACAATAAGGTAAATATATTACACTTTTATAACTTGGCATTGAAATTGTACTTAATTTGATGATATGTACTTTATCTAACATTGGACTACCATACAATTAGTGCTAACTAGTTTCTAATAACTTGTTTTATATCACTACAGGGCCGCTGTTATGCAGAACCCTCAAGTAAAGTGTTAAGCAGCAAATTGATTGGTTAATTTCTTTGCCAGTGGGTATGGCCCATACCACCTGCCATGAGCATGGTCCTTGCAAAAAACAAGGCAAATCTGGTTGGTCACGAAATGTGTGCAAAATCTGTAGTATGCTCCTGGCAGCGAGTTTTTAAGAACCAAACAGCTCATTTTAAGCTGTCTTGATGGGTCCTAGGGTTCAGTAGGGGTTAGGAAGGGGGAGATTATACCTCTTCTGGCAGAACTCCAGCAGCAGATATTTATCCCTTTTTCAGAACAAGATCTATGTTTGGGCCAAAACCCAGTAACATCAGTCCCCAGTACCTCTTAGGTTAACCCCATGGAGAAGTAGAGGAATCTTCACACAGGGGTGACATTCCTATTAATGAACATGAAGTGGACATTACCAGTCAAATGGCCCTGCTGAACCCAAAAGGATCAGGGACACAAATTTCAGCTAATCATGGAGAAACCTTCCAGAAGGAATTCTATCCCCCACGCAGCCATCAGATGCTGAAGAGGATCTTTCCCCAAAAAGGGATACAAGGATCCACCTAACTCCAACTGAAATGACTACATTTTTGGAGGGGTATAGTAACTCACCCAGGACTTCTGCCCTTGGTTAACACAGTTATAGTTCAGTTACTGAAGCTCAGTCAGATCCAAGCTCCCCAAAAGGAAGTACAGCTTACGACATTTGATCAATTCCTAACCCTAACATCAAAGATGTCCTTGTATCAATATATCTGGGACATGATATTGCGATTCACTCAGGACTTCAGTCCTAATTCATCCAGGACTTCTGCATCCTGTAACCTGAAAAGTGAGAGCAGATACAAATACCCCAAACAAGGTCTAATGGGACTGGAAACAACGAAATGCCAGTTTGAGACTACAAAACTTCAGATCAAAACAAGGGGCTCCCTCACCCTGACGATACTGATAACTATGGCGAGATGTCAATTCCATTTTCTCTCCCAATGGTAAGTATCTATTAAAAGTGAAAAACCATGATTAAAGTTGTAATGTAGAGTTTAGATCAGGGACATTTATGAACATGCCTTACCACCTTCACCAGACATGAAGAAACCACTAAAATAAACAGTTCTCTTAGTTTAGCATTAAAAGCTATAGAAAACCCTTCAATGAAAAAATGGATACTGCCATTTTGAATAAGATCCAATTTGCTCACCAAGTAGCCCCAGCCTTCTGTCCCCTCACTTTCAAAATAATTATTTATGTGAAGGCAGATTTTCAGAATTTTATAGTGAGTAGAAAACGAGAGACAAAGGCAGAATTAAAGCCATTTGCATGGTCATTCCAGTTTTGAATAATGCCATCAAGGAATGACAATGCTTCAACTCCCTTTTGAAAGGAAAAAGCTCCCACTGGATATGGCTACTCAACAGTTTGGGACCCCTATGAGAAAAGAATCTCAGAGGGGACAGCTTCAGCAGAATTTCATGCCAGGCTCATCTCTTTAGTATCATAACCTCTATTACTATGCTGGAAGTTGCCACCAGAGGGCTTCCAGAATTTTCAAAACAATTTTTGCTGTTGTGGCAAAAGCTTTATCAGAACCCTGGAAGGACTGACTTTCTAGAATGGTCATAAAGCACAAATTGCAACAAGGGCCAACAACAGAACTGTCTTCAATATACACCTAACCCCCTTGTAAAGAAAGGAGTGTCCAGGATACAAAAACTTTATGAGCATTTCCTTTTTTCCCAACAGAAATGTACAGTTCACCCTGACTCCTGAGAAAAGGGGAGTTCAGGAAACAAAAAACCTGAAACTTTCTCTTAAAAACAAAAGGCTTGTTATGAGCGGCAAAAAAATCATCAAAGCCTGTCCAAAAACCTCTTACCAGGGAAAAGGAATGCCAATGCAGGGCAAAGGCAATCAAAGGCAAAGGAAGAGGTGGATACCAATAGGAATTGCGGTTGGGGTTGTCTTCAACATGACATCACAGGCAACGGAAGTCTTCCCCTTGGGGAAACAGCATTATATTTTCAATGGGCTGAGGTGGAAATGGTCTCACCCCCCTCCTTTAAAGGGATTCCTCCAAAAACCAGATCCCTCTCTAGAAGGTTACATGCAGAAGGCCCTGTTAAAGGGAGCCATAGAGAAACATACATATATTCGCATGGCAGTTGGAATGCACATCTCTTCAGTGTCGCCAAAAAGGATTCCTCCGAATAAAGATTGATCCTCGATCTATCAACATTGAACATGCACATAGTTTGCCAAAAGTTTCAAATGAATACCGTTGCCCAAGTACGTTTAATCATTCCAAAAGGGACCTGAACAGCTTCTATAAATCTTTAAGATGCATACTGGCACGTCCCTATCGCTGTTCCCTTCCGCCCCTTCCTAGGGTTCCAGAAAGGGAAAGATACGTACAGGTTCAATGTCATGCCCTTGCGGCTAAACACCGCCCCATAAATTTTTACAAAATTAGCAACGGTACTTGTTTGAGAACTCAGGCAAGAAGGAATACAACTAATACCTAGACAATTGGTTAATCTGGGAGCCCACAAGAAAAGAGTGCTTGAAAAACCTAAGAGCAGTGGTCAACAGACTCCATTCAAAAGGTTTATAATAAATTGGAAAAAATCCACACCCAGCAGATGTTTTCATGGCCTGTTGTCTCTCGCCATCAATACTCAAAACAGAACAAGGAAAGACCTTAAAACGTTCCTTGAACAGCCCAGAGTTTCAGACGGCAATTAGAATGTATGATGGGCCTGCTGCAGTTTGCATCAGTAATAGATCCAATACTCAGATTGCAACTAAAAAATGTTAACAAATTCTGGCTATCGCATGCAAGAAAAAAGATGCGAGACCATCCTCATTAAAAGAATAAAAGAGTTGGGGAGATACTTCGGCTTTGGACCCGGACAGAATCTCTGGTGAAACAGGTCACCTTGACTCCTCCGTCAGTACGAGTGACAATACACTCAGATGCCTTGTTGACAGGTTGGGGAGGACACTGGGAGGATCGTCAGGTAGCAGGGAGGTAGTCAGCTACTCTGAGGAATTGTCATATCAATTTCCAGGAGCTAATGGCTCCTTTTTCTCAAAAAACTCAAACCTCCAGAAGAGACACACACTTTGCTAGTTATAGACAACATGACTGCAATTTCCTGCATCAAGATGTTGGGATCATGCTCACCTCCTCTCAATATGGTAATGCTAGCCATCCTTCAGATGGTACAAGCAAAGAAGTGGCACTTGTCTGCAATTCACCTCACAGGGTCTCTCAGTGTAATAGCAAACTCTCTATCAAGGAAAACGACAGCCTCAACAGAGTCAATGTTGGACAACCATTTTCAAACAATAGCCAACATGCTTCCACACCCAGAAGTGGACCTGTTTGCCACATACAAGAATCACAGACTTCCAGTGTATGTGTCTCTGAACTTGGACAATCAAGCAACAGCAAGAGATGCCTTCCTACAAGACTGGAACAAATGGAGGACAATATACTTTTTTCCTCAATTATCCCAGATTTCGAAGGTTTTGAGCAAGCTTCTAACCTTCAAAGGAACAGCTCACTTAATAGCCCAAAATTGGCCAAACAGGCATTGGTTCCTATTACTTCAACAGTGGGCGAAGAGATCAAATTCCACTACTGTCCGCTGTTCTATCCCAGACAGTAGGAGGGAAAGTCGTCTAAGCATCCTCCTTTCTGAGCCGAGACCTTCACAAGTGAATTTTTTAAATATTGTCTACTGTGAAAATTACTCACCCAACATTGCTAGGTACCTAGTGCAAAAACTACGGACATCGTCTATCTGACAATACCAGTCCATATGGAAGATATGGTTGGATTATATCCATACTGAGAGCCCAGTTGAGATTTTTATGGGAACACTTTTAAGTGTTCTTATATACCTTTTTGGAGACAAAAGCCTTACTGTTACAACAATCATGGCATACAAGGCAGCATTAACAGAACCTTGCTTTATGGATTTGAGATTAACTTTAGTACAGAAATTGTCACTTCCCTTCTCCGGTCTTTTGCACTACAAAGACCTGCTCCCGAAAGGATTCCAACTACTTGGTCCCTGAACAAGGTGCTTAGACTTCTATCAACCCCTCAATTCTGCGGACCTAAAACAACCACAACTCACATGCTGCAAAAGGCAATCGTATTGATTGCATTAGCATCAAGAGCCCATATTAGTGAACTGGGCTCTCTTAGACGGGGACGATGCATCACGCAAACAGCTGACCATCAATTATTATTAATCCCTGGTCCATCATCCCTCACCAAGAATGAAAATCCTTTAAGAAGGAAATCTATTCTGATGAGAAAACTCAATTTAGCAGACAAAACATTATGCCCGGTTCAAGCACTTAAGGTTTACCTAGATGTTACGGGAAACATCCCAGAAGGTCCAATTTTCCTACACCCTAGCACAAATAAATCACTCTCTCTACAAGGGCTGAGAATAATTTTAGCATCCCTCATTAAAAAGGCAAATCCACACTCCTTTCCTAGGTCACATGATATTAGGAAAGTAAGTATGTTGTTGGCCTTCTTCAGAAATGTCTCTATTGAAGAAGTCTCCGAATGTACAGGCATTCTTAAAACATTATTGCCACAAGCTAGAACAAATTCAATTACACTGTGTATCAGTAGGTGGCATGGTTAGTCCTAACCCCGAAGGCACTACAGCAGAAAACCAGGGGTCTCCTTGATGGGTGGGTATGCTAACTATTGCTGGGGAAAAGTGCAACAAGACTGCAACCAAACCCAGCATACTTAGTTAAGTCACTGTAGAACTTCACCCTAAAACATGAATTCATGTTTAGTTTTTTGCTTTTTGTTACCATAACCTGAGGGGTATTTGGAATAAAGAATGGGGCTTGAAACTTGTGGCTTGACCTCGGATCAGAAATGTTTTTTTCTTTGGGTTGTTGGGATTAAAATTTGAGAGCTTAAGCCTTTTCATTACCTGTCAATGTCTTTGTAAGTTCCTTGAGGATGAAACAAGCGACTACACTATCAAAAAACAGGTTTTATCGTAGGAAAAACCTCTTTTTGGTAGCCACTGTTGAGTCCTCAAAACCCTCCCATTTCCCTAACGAAAAGGCATGGGATCATCCTGCATTGACCAACAGAAAGTAATGGCTTCTTGTTCTCCGTGCTGGTCTGTTTGTCGACAATATGGCGGACTGTGCATGTGCAATAATCACTTCCTCATCTAGCAGGTTTTGACAATGGTAACAGCCTGGGTACAGCTTCACTGAAGATCGGGGAAAGTGCCCTCTTATCTTTGAGTCCATTACATACTTCTTCAAGTGTTATAGTGTTTATCATTATAACACAATATCTGGCCACGAGACCAACTAAAAGAGAATTCCTTGATATTGGTTTGGTCACCATGGAGCTCTGGTAGACCCATGGAAGGTAACTCCTTGAGGACTCAACAGCGACTACCAAAAATAGGCTTTTTATTACTTTACTTCATAATAAGACCAAAGTCAGCATTTTATTAGGAAAAAGCAATTTACAAGAAATACAATAAGTTATTCCTAAGCTCTTGTGTAATCCAGAATGGAGCATGTTTTACCCCAGACAAGTTTTGGACCAACCTCACTTTCTCAAAAGGCTGAGACATTGAACACTCGAAAAAAAAATAATGTATTTGGTAACATGTTAGTTTGAAATGAAAGAAAAAGGAGTGCATGAACACTCAATTCATTTGAAATAAAACTTAAATGACTCCAATGTCTATAACTTTCTCTGGGTTGGCCTAACTTTCTTCATTGTTAAAAATTTATATTTCTTGCTATCGGATGAAAGCAAGGTTGTGGACTTTAATGTGTCTGATAGTTTCTTACAAAAGGCAGCAAAGGATCATGACTCTCTCTGTGGGGAAAATGGGCAGCCACCCAGACCAAGTAAGGACAAGGAATTCCTACATGACATGTCAGAAGGTGGAAAAGCTTGAAAATGACTACACACCTGGGCAGGCGAAAATCAATTATTGTGCTCTCAAAACTGATGAATAAACTATGGTGCATGACTCAACAACTACAGGAAATCACGTGGCTCTCCTTGGGAAGGGTGTGTACAGCAAGACAATTCTAAAAACTGCATAACTGATTCACTCACACAGTGGCACATAAATTGCCTTTCTTGAACTGTTTGTGGTCCAAATTATAGAACTATGATGATAACCGAAGTGTCTCTTGTCTCACAGAGAACTTTGTTCATCTTCAGAAGAATCTTGCATGGCACGAAAAGATTATTTTGCTAGAATATGAAAAATATTTACAACCACAATGAGAACAATAACAAAGATATAAAATATAACAAGGATGAAAAATAACACGTCGAAGACCGTTAATATAGTTGGACACAGTAGCACAACTTGTAATGGTGTGGGGGGAGGGAGCAAAGGGGTGAATGCAAGAAATAGGGTAACGAGGAAAGCCGAGCGATCTGTAAATATTACTGGAATAAGAAGGGAAGAACAGACAGAAGAACATAAGTTACTAACATGGCTAATATGCTGAAAGAGCATTACTAATACAGCTGGAGTAAGACTTATTTAATGAAGACTTGCTAAAATTTGAAAGAAACCATAGTGAGGAGAAGCAGAAGCATTGGTAGGAGAGAGGTAGTGGGGGGAAATAAAAGATGAAACCATTTCTTTTGGGGCAAGGAAATGACTTATCTTGGCAATATACATTGGAAACAGGATCAGGTATGCATGAGGATGGGGTTGGTGAGGAGCTACAGCGATGAGACCCACAACAAGGGCAAATCTCATGAAGATGTTTTAATATGTCACACCACTTTTTCAACATTTTGCATGAATAACATTTTGCTGATATAAAAAATAATTCTTTTAGAAAAACATGAACAATATGTACATACCCTTCATATACTAAAACTAAATGGAACATACTCATACTAGTGATTACTTTCATAACCGCAATTAACCTGCCATGGAAGAATTCCTGCATGATGAACAAAAGTTCACTGGAAATGAGGTAAGCACTAAATTACACAAAACAGATAAGAAACAAGAGAAGCATCATTAGATGAGTGAGACGGTGCAAAATAATAATAATAACAGTAATGATTATTAGTAAAAGTGCATACTGTACAGTCAAATTAATAAAGATTCAACTAAAGGGGAATTTCTCTAGTTGCCCACATATTCTTTTTATTTCTATTATTTAGATGAAGTGTATTATATGGTTGACACCCTGAAGCAAAAAAATGATCTAACATTTATATAACATGAACACACCTCTGCTTATAATGACATGATATTTAATCAAAGACACTTCAACAAAGGAGACTGTGGGTGCTTGTCTGCTTAGAACAAAGGCTGCCACAATATGTAATTACCAGGCAGCACTAATTTTTGTCCTAATATTTTTATGATAAAAAAAAACTTTGGTTGATGGCACATTCACTCCAGTTTCAAACTCCATATCCTCTATACTGAAAGTATGTAATAATAAAACTTACTATGAATGTTCCAGATGGGCTTCCAACAACTTCATATTCATTATCAGTATCTTCCTGAAAATATCAAAATAATTTTAGTATGCACAACCACAAGAGTAGCTCAAGACCAAAACTCTCAAGAAAACAGCATTTCAGTTTCAACTATGAACAATATTTTGCTGCTCCATATCCACTCATTCATTCCCATTTACCAAACCAAATATCACCAAAATAAGCATCAAATGAAACTGTTACGAGTATTGCTTACCACAGGGGGTGATGGTGCAAATCGGTGACCCAGTCGTCCCTCACTGCTGGATTCTGGCTGGCTATAGTGATAGAAAAAAAATGCATTACTGTGCATGAAAAACCAGTAATCCTGTGTGGCTGAAGCCATCGCTGAAGAAAGTTGTAACTACAATACTTTCTTTTTTGTAAAACTTAACAAAGATCCAAACTTTGGAAACAACATCATATTTTCAGAGCTAATGTATTTTGCCTAGCAATGTTACACTGGAACAGGCTGAGGAACAAAAAGTCATATCTATTTAATTGAAAACATCTATTCCAGATGTTACAATAAATACAACGATAACTATGTCACCTCTCAAGTTGAGACTGACCTTAAACATGCAATACTTGGAAGCATCCATGAAGAATCTTATACACATGGATTAAGAGAGGAATTAACTTTACATCCAGTTCGAATGAGCTAGGTACAAGACGCAGCATTATACAGTATTATACTTGTCTTTTCATATGCATCACCAAGTCCCAAATCTAACAGTGTAAACTCTCAGGACTTGAATAAGAGTAAGGGAACTACAGAAATTCCCCCACAAATCTTTCATACAGAATGCTTTACATACAAATCATGTTACTGTTTAAAAGCATAAAGCAACAAGATAAAAAATGAAAGACATTTTTATATATGTTACTTGATATGATTAAACATATACCTAGTAATACCTCAGAAACAGGTGACCGGAAGACTACTCCTCTCACGAAAGAATGTACAGTATGAACAAATGCAATGAATAATGGGAGGGGAAGAAGGAGAATACCATGCACCTTCCACTATTGGTAAAACTTATCCCACCATCAGCCTAACAAATAAGACCCAATTCTCTTGTATACTATCTCTACAGTACGTAGAAATTTACAAAAGTGAAATTATATCTTTATATACCTGATTATTAGCCAGCTGTGATTCCGTTTGATGGCTAGGGAAGTTGAGAGGGCCTTGACACAACTCATTACTATAAGAAAAATTACATTGTGCTTTACTCAAATATTTGTGGCTTAAGGTCAAATTTTCTTGATATCCACAGTTGAGCCCATTACACGATTTGGTGTCTTTATCTCAGACAATTGTAAGTAGTGATAAGTCAAAGGTTTAGTTTTTAATCCCAAGGTTTTGATAGCCCTGACTTTATTTATCGTCATAACATCCCATATGCGAAAGTCATGGCTTGTATACACTTAGTCCAGACGACTTATTTATCGTTAGCAAAACTTGGAGTGTAGTTGCCATGAGGTTCTTTGCTTTCAGATTTTCAGTAAGTTCTACAATGTTTACATATTTACTCTTTACCACAAACCAAATATTGACCACTTCATACAGTATATGACTGCCTCTTGGTGAGGATTAGTATGGCTTAGTCTCAGGATCTAAGTTTCATTCATTATCTGTGGAAATTCCACAGATCGACTTGGCCGGTCTGCCCTTGAGTTCTGTATATCCTCTGATTTTGTCCAGCTAACTGAGGAACCCACTCATAACTCTGGTAATGGATTAGACCTCACATTCACAGATGTTCCAGCTATCATCAAGTGCAAGGTCTGTGAGTATACAGTCACTCCCGACCATTGTGCCAGTGAGATCAACATATCTGTCAAACAGTATATTCTACTGCCACAATTGGAAAAATGGTCTGGTTGATATCTAAAGCCAACTGGGATGGCATTATTGAAGCTTGCCAGGCATTTTATTTTTCAGATGTTATAAGAGATCCAGATCCCAAGAAGTTACATGAAATGCTGATTACTATTATAGTAAGGTATGTCCCTAGAAAGATCATCAAATTCAGGACTGATGATCTGCCATGGTTTGGTGATACATATAGACGAGCCTACCAAGATAAACAGACCAAATTCAACATGGACATGAAATCATTCACATAAAAATTATACCATTTTTGTTAGCCCTTCTTTGGCTGAGTCGGTTGAGCTTCGGACTGTCACTCGATGGGCCGGAGTTCAATTCACCCGGCCAGCTGCTGAAGAGTTAGAGGAATTTATTTCTGGTGATAGAAATTCATTTCTCGCTATAATGTGGTTCGGATTCCACAATAAGCTGTAGGTCCCGTTGCTAAGTAACCAATTGGTTCTTAGCCACTTAAAATAAGTCTAATCCTTCGGGCCAGCCCTAGGAGAGCTGTTAATCAGCTCAGTGGTCTGGTAAAACTAAACTATACTTAACTTGTTTAGTCTAA
Organism: Macrobrachium rosenbergii; assembly: GCF_040412425.1. NCBI lineage: Eukaryota > Metazoa > Arthropoda > Malacostraca > Decapoda > Palaemonidae > Macrobrachium > Macrobrachium rosenbergii. The sequence continues at coordinate 53,986,718 of NC_089781.1, read as the reverse complement.
CCGAGCTGCAAACAGAATTTACCAAATAGGTGAGCGAAATTATAATAATTCCTTAAAGAGGAAACTTGCAGGAATTACTCAGCCTCATCTGTGGTGGACCGAATTGGCCTAACATATCTTTGGGTCAGGCTCATCTTCCATTCCACCACTAATAACAGATGATGGTAGCTAGGTTACTGGCCCTAAGGGAAAGTCTGAACTGCTTCATCGAGCTTTTGAAGCTAAGCAATCAGCTGAAGATGTCCCTCTCCATGATACTTGTCATCCTGAACCCATTCTTACAAACTTTACATTTTGCCCTAAGGATGTTAAGAAATCCTCTTGATAATCTTGATAGCTGGTTTGGAGAAGATCCTGACATTTTCTTCTCTTTGTTTTTTAAAAAGGTTTCTAGTGTGTTGTCTCCCAAGATTAGTAGATTCTATAGATTTTTTAGATCGATGTATTATCTCTGCAGAAAAGTGCAAGCTTGGTATTACAGTGCCTGTTCCAAAGAGTAGCATATCTGCAGACTGCAGTAACTACAAGCAGATTTCTTTTCTTCCTGTGCTCTCCAGAGTTATAGAAAAACTTATTTTTAAGCCAATATTTAGGAATGAGGAATCTAAATGATTGGTAGCTGATAGTCACTATGCATATAGGAAGCAGTTAGGTACTTGTTATGTTCTTTTAGACTTGACATGCCATTACCAAGAAAAGTTTGATAAGGGTTTTGAGTGTAGAGTAATTAAAATAGATTTTGGTGCTGCTTTCGATCTTGTAAATCATAAGGCAATTATTTATAAACTTCAGAATCTTGGAGTGAGTAGATATGCTTTAGGATTATTTCAAGATTTCCTTATGGGTAGACAGCAGTGAGTTACTGTTGATGGAACCTTTAGCAAACCAAGACCTATTGTGTCTGGGGTTCCACAAGGCAGTGTTCTTGGTCCACTGTTATTTTTAGTGTATACAAGTGATATGGCTTTTGGCCTCGAAAATTATTCAGTATGCTGATGATGTAACACTTGTGGGTGTGGTAAAGTCTCCACTTATGAGAAATGAAGCTGTCCTTAGTCTTAATCATGACATGGAGTGGACTATGGAATGGTGTAGTCGGTGCAGTATGAGGCTGAACTCAAGTAAAACAAAAACGTTACTGATTATCAGATCTTGTACAGATTTTCTACCCCATCCTCCACTTCAGGTGGATGGGACTTTGCTGAATGAGTCTCAAGCTTTGACTATTCTAGGTGTAACTTTTGACTAACATCTTACTTTTGAGAAACACCTAAAGAAAGTGTCAACAAGTGCTGCATGGAAGTTTGGCACTGTATTTTAATAGTGATAAAATCAATGTAACCTGTTTTAGGTCATTTGCCCTTCCTTTACTGGAATACTGTTCTCCAGTGTGGATGTCTGCTTCTGCCAGAGATTTATCTCTGTTGGACAGAGTGGTTCATGGTGGTAGGTTTCTGTTTCCTGACACTAGCAGTTGTGACATGGACCATCGATAGATGGTCTCTTATGTGTCAGTTTTTCATACACTGTATTTTAACAGAGATCTTTCACATTCACAACTGATACCTAATCCTCTTTTCCTGCTCAGAGCAACCAGATTTGGTGAATAGCAGCACAAATATGCAGTAAATGTACCTTGCTGTCAAATTTCTCAGTTCCAGAGGTCCTTTATTCCTCACACCAATAGACCGTGGAACAGCTTCCCTGAGGATGTTGTGCAACTGGCAATTCAAAAGTTCAAGTAAAGATGCAATGCATTATTACCCTAAAACAATTCTCATCGTGTTTTAATAATTTAAGTTTTTATCTATTGATGTATTAAACTGTTAATTTATTATTTCTTTTCAAATAACTGATCTCTTCTTTCTGCTTTTCCTATTACCTTCTGTTACTTCTTTCAATGAACACCATATTTGTTGGAAGCTTGAATTTCAAGTCAATGGCCCCTTTGGGACTGTTCCATATAAATAGGCTTTATGTTCTGAATAATAATAATAATAATAATAATAATAATAATAATAATAATAATAATAATAATAATAATAATCACTCTTAACTGCTAGTTTAATCATGAAATACCTCCACATACCCTTGTAGAATGACCTGTCTCAACCAAAAGAACATAATCTTTTGTATGTCTCATCCTCTTCAATATATGAGATGCCAGAGAAGTATATGTATTTTCAACTACTGACAGTCTGCATCTTGGCAACAAAGTCAAGGTAAATGACTGACCAATGTAAGACCAATCTCTGATATGTGTGACTGCCTGACAGGGTATGCAGCTTTTCACAATCCTCAAGGAGACATGAAGTTTGGGGGTATTTCAATCCAGCTGCATGAAGATATCCATCACTAGACACCACAGAGGTTTAGATCTAATTCTCTCTTGGTTCCTGTGGTAGAATTGTCTGGCATAATTTTGTTTATCTTGCATTTTCCCAGTGATTTGAACAACTGGAGCCAAGAACACAGCTCCAAGTTCCAAGAAGGGGACGAGCTGTTCCTTGTCCAATTTTAATCAATTTCCTGCTGCCTGCTGACTAGGAAGGTTTGGTTTCCACTGTGCATCAATATCAGCTGACTTAACACTTCAAGACCTGCAGTTACAAGAAACTCAATCTGAAGCAGCTGTGTGGAACATGCAGGTGGACTTAGCTAGCACTAAAACTCTCAGATCATCAATACTGGTATCAAAATCCAACATGCCAATGGAAGAAATATTGCTTATCTTTGTTCACAGGCACATCTCCTTTGCAGATGGAACCAATTCTCTTCCTGTTTTGCTGCTATATCTGCTAGAATTGACCATCATGCAGATACTGTACATCCCCAGCCCAATGCCAGATTGGTACACCCAGGCTGCCATTGCCCATAACTCCAGGTGAAAAATCACAAAGCTAACACAAGGCTGCACACAGGTCAGAACTTCAATACCTTCACCTTCCAGACAAAGTGAAAGTACTTCCTTGAGGTCAGGTAAAAGAATGCCAGAAGCCACCATTTCTGATAAGACTGTCCCACAGACTCGATGCTGAAGATGATTTGGCGTGGAAATTTTTCATTGGGCCGAGATTGATGATCTGATATCAAATACCCGTCACCTTTGGAAACAGAAACAGCTTGTTATCCAAGACTTTGAATCTGAAGGTTGCCATCATATTTCTCATAATCCACTAAATGTGATGTGAAGGTCGGGGAGACTTGTTTCTAGTAAGGGAATTTGTAACTACCTCAGATCACTTCTACTAACCAATTTTCTACCTGTCTCATGTTGTGAGTTCCAGAATTTTATGCAGACAAATTCCACTGACAGAAGATTTGCCCACAGGTGGAAAACTACTTCATTTTCTTCTTCCTACATAAGCTGAAGACCTGTCTGATATTTCCTCCTTGCCTGAAAGGAAGATTGCTACCTCCTGGACTGTGTGTGTGTGTGCGTGCGCCAGTAAGGAGTGGAAAATAGCCTTTCTGAATGGGTCCAGAGTCCTGGGTTGCCTGGGTCTGGTCAAAGATGAAGATGAGGCAGACAGGAGTCTTCAGATTGAGGCACCAAGATTCTTATCACAGGCCTCATAACATTCGTTGTCAGCTTTCCTGTGAGGTTTCTACCCAGCTTCTTCAGAAACAAGTGCAAATTGACCATGTGGTAATCCTTCAGACCTCAAAGCAGTGTGGTGGTGGAATGCCAACCGAAGTTTTATGAAATGGAAGATGGTGAGTTTGCTGACTCTGACAGAGAGAATGATGAGAGTGACAAAGATTAAAGATGGCTAAGGTGGTGGTGATGATGATGATGATGATGATGATGATCAAAGTTACCAACAAGAACACAGTGATGCAGAAAGCGATGTAGGTGCGCAGTATAAAGGTAAGGTTATCAGTGATGAAACACAAGAGATGCTGGTGAGAGGGATTTTTTGCCAATGTGGTAGGTGCTCAAGGTCATGCTTGTCAAGCAGTGGTGCTGGTGCCATCAGGTGCGTGGCATGTTGCTTAAAACTAAAGCTTGCAAATATGATGGATAGACAGAAGGAAAAGGTTGTGTACAAAATAATTATGCTTTTTTTCCTGGAATGACAGGAGTGATGACCTATTTTGGCTTCAGTAATGATAACAAGGACTCATATCAGGCTATTCTTTGATGTTGAAGTACTTCAAGTCATGGTCAATGAAACAAACCACTACCATGGGCAGTGTGTTGCTGGTTGACCACAAAGCTCAGGTAAGATGAGGAAATGGATGGATGTCTGCTTGAGGGAAATGACTGCATTTCTCACAATAACAATACTCATACCCCATGTACTGAAGCATTTTGTCATGGATTATTGGTTGATGGATATGCTTATTCATAAGTAAGTACTATATTTCCAAAACTCATTTCTCATGACTGGTACCAGACCACTTATAGATTTTTGTATTTCATAGACAATGATTTCAGAGACCTCAATTCCAATGACAGACTGTGGAAAATAAGGGACATCATGACACAAATACGTGAACAACTTTCAATATTTTTTAATCCATTCCGGAAACTTGTGTTTGATGAAAATCTTGTGTTATTCAAAGGGTGCCTTACTTTCAAGCAGTATACTTGGTCAAAGAGGCACAAGTTTGGTATAAAATTATGTTATCTGAGACTTTAAAACTGGATATGTAATGGATTTTGTTATTTAAACTAGAATGGATGTTGATATTCCTGCTAAAAACCTTCTCTGCCAATCTGGAGCTATCGTGAAAACACTTGTGGCGCCTTATTATGGTGATGGTCATATTTTGTACACTGACAACTTCTAAACAAATCTGGGTTAAGTGAATACTTGCACAACAACGATGGACTGGTTGGTAACGTTCACCAAAATGGGAAGGGTGAGTTCTTCCGCCTAGGCATGGGAAAAGAGACACGCATGTTTAGAAAGAAAGGAAATGTTGAAGAAAAAATCTTTTTTTAACACTCTTGGGGAAAAGCTAGCCAGGACTTAAGCACACTATTTGGCATGTTAATGGCTAAATTTTAGTAGGCATGGCCATATTTAGTCTGTTATTTGTCAGAGTTTAGTGCAAGTACCATGCTTCTGTCCAATGATTTGGAGAACAACCAGGAGCTTTTAAGGGAAAGCAAGCCAGAGCTAAGCACCATAATTAGTCCGTTAGGGGCTGGTTGCTGTTGGGCAGGATATGGCTACGAACCACGTTATCTATAAGGTTGCTCCAAAGAGGTCATAACATTAAAGTAAGTCATACTTGGGCTGGCCAAAGTACACTGATTTTGCCTAGACTTGACCCACTTCTGACACAGCATGTGAATGGAAAAGCTGTGTTTCATACCACATGGTTCAAGTGACACTGATGATACAAAAGCACATGTCGTCAGGAATGTACTCCATGATAACTACCGACCTCACCAGCTAAATTTGGTGTAGCAACACAGTGTGGGCTTGCACATTACATTTGCTTCACCATCCATAAACCCTAAGTGAGATGCTAACATATTCAAAAGAAGTTCAGGCAGCTACACAATGATTTGAGCACTACTATAGAGACCAGGAAAAAAAAAGTCCAAGATCCTCTAAGTGTCTTGTGGGTAGAGATAGAAAGGACGTCTGTCTGACACACTACTGTCCTCAGTACTTAAAACCAATAGTTCTACCTGAATAAGGGTTAGGTGCAACACCGAACTGTGTGTGCTAAACAAGTGGGATCCAGCTCTTCTTCCTCATCAGATGACTGGAGTGCGTGCTCTAATTAGAGACACAGTCAGAAAAGGTGTTGACATCATCTTGGAGTTGATTTACACTCTGAAAAGGAATTGACACTCCAATGAAGACAGCAACTCGACAGAAGCACCAGGGAATCTAAGCAAAACATGAAGTTCCACTCATTCTAAAGGCAGGGAGGGAAGTAGATCTCTATCTTGGTTCAGGGTAACTGAACCATGCTTAAGCCTTGCAAAGAAGTGAGCAAAAAGTAGTTGTAATCCCTGGAAATGGCTGAATGAGAAGGAAATGGAACACCTGACTCTGAAGTCAAGCTACTGCAGTCAAGTGGACAGTCACTTGGGTGAAGCTAAGACGAGAATCTATTAGATTCCAAAAGATGAGATGTCTCATTCTTTCTTTGTGCATATCTAGAAGAAAAGACCATCCAGGAGGCTAAACTGGCACCAACTGATTTAGCACCAGCTCCTCAAAAGATGGGAGATCGATAAGAAGACAAAGCTGCCCAGAAAGAACCTCTGTCATGCAGTGGCGAAAAGATTGTTTTCGTTCTTCCTCATATCCTTCAAAGTTTTCCCAAAGAAGAGGAACCCCCTCAAACCAAAGATTGCTGTCTGCCCAGAGTCCCATGACAGGAGAGGCAAAGGCTACTGGCAGGAGGAGGTAGGACTGGAACACATAATCAAATCCTCACATCGAGTAATGGGGATCATGAACAAGCAAACAAGGGTGACAAGAGGCAAGGCCGGCAGAACACCTCTGCATTCATCTTTTGCAGAGCCTCGTAAAATTCCCCTGGAAGCCAGTGAAAAAGAGAATGGTAGCAGCCCTAAATGGAATGCAATTGATGCCCTTTTGAGAAGCCATACTAAAAGTTCTCTTCTAAAGGTCAATATCAAGTGAGGACACCTCTCAGACCTAGTCTTGGGGTGATATCAGTTGAGGGGGAAAAGGATAAGAAATTATTCATAGGCTAACAAACCTTTGAAAGAGGATATGTAAAAGCTTGACAAAAAAACCTGGACCACAGTTATTACCATTCACTGCCACCAATAGTTCTAGCAAGAAAAGGGCCAACTCTGGAAGGACACCACTACTGGTCCCGAATTAAAAAGTTCTCTGTGCTCACTGCCCTCCTAGGAGCAAGAGCGTAAGAAATGCTTGCTGCTTCCTGAAAGTGTCAAAGTAGAAAAGAGGAACCAGATGAGACTCCTGCACTCTAAAAACTGAGCTAACATAGGTAAGAAAATGTCCAACTAAAACAATGCGTAATTTAATAACTGCCAACTAGGAAAAAAGTATGCCCAGCGCTACTCCCAGAGTCAGTCTTGTTCTCCCAGATGACCTACCCACTTGGTCCCAAATAAGATCAATTTCTCTGATGGGTCAGGGGGAAGAGAACCCTGACAGATACTGGAGGAGAGAGAATAAATCCCATGAAAAGCAGAGGATATCCTTCTTAACTCTACCCAGCCAAAGAAACAATGACATGGCCAGACACCCAAAATGCTCAAAGAATGCTTTAGTTTCTCAAAAAAAAAAAAAAAAAAAAAAATCCTGAGATATCAACTGATCTAAATCAATCAACTCACTATGAAACACAATGAGAAAGCAACCAAGAAGATCCCTCTAAAAGAGAGGGGCGAGATCATCAGCAGAAAGTATTTTAATCACATTCCAAGGAGATTACCAGTAAAGAGTTCCTGGAGTTATACAAAAATAGAAAACTACCCTATGAGGAAAATTCTAAGGTCTTCACAAAAAGAAAATAAGCAATCATCTCTTCCACAAACAGACTGGGAACCAAGTCAGCAAACGACTAGTAAAGTACGAGAGATCCTGCACAGAAGTCAAGATTATTATTATTATTTTTATTATTATTATTATTATTATTATTATTATTATTATTATTATTCAGAAGATGAACCCTATTCATACGGAACAAGGCCACAGGGGCCACTGACTAGTAATTCAAGCTTCCAAAGCATACGGTGTTAATTCAAAAGAAGTAACAGAAAGTCATGGGAAATACATAAAGTTATTAGAAATTAACAAATTAATAACTGAATAAAAATTTAAGTAAAATATTAAATACAGGTTGAATTGTATTATGGTTATAATGCATTGCATCTTCGCTTGAACTTCTGAAGTTCCAAATGCATGACATCCTCTGGGAGGCTGTTCAACAGTCAAACGGTACAAAGAATAAGGGTCATCTAAAACTGAGAAGTTTGACAGCGAGGCACATTTACTGCATATTGGTGCTGCTGTTCAGCAAATTTGGTTTCTCTCGGCAGATAAAGGGGATCAGGGATCAATTCTGAATGTGAAGGATCTCTGTTAAAATGCAACATATGAACAAATGACAAACAAGAGACCCTCCATCGATGGTCCAAGTCATAACTGCTACTATTAGGAAAGAACAGAAACCTACAACCACAAACCACTCTATCCAAAAGAGATAAATCTCTGGCAGAGGCAGACAGCCATACTGGAGAACTGTATTCCAGTAAAGGAAGTACAAATGACCTAAAACAGGTTGCATTGATTTTATCACTGTTAAATATATGAGGCCTTATGAACAATACCTAACTTTTGTGTGGCAACTGCTGAAACTTTCATTAGATGTTTCTCAAAAGTTACACTTAGAATAGTTAAAGCTTCAGGCTCATTCAGCAAAGTTCCATCCACCTGAAGGGGAGGAGGGGGTGGGAAATCTGTACGAGATCTGCCATTCAATAGTGTTTTTGTTTTACTTGAGTTCAGCCTCATACCCCACCGACTACAGCATTCCCCGATCCAGTCCATGTCCTGACTGAGGCTGAGGGCAGCTTCATTTCTCATAAATGAAGACTTCACTACACCCACAAGTGTTGCATCATCAGCATACTGAACAACCTTGTTTTCCAGACCAACAACCACAACACTTGTATACACTAAAAATAACAGTGGACCAAGAACACTGCCTTGTGGAACTCAAGACACAATAGGTCTTGGTTCACTAAAGATCCCACCCACATTAACTCACTGCTGCCTACCTGTAAGGAAATCTTGAAGTAATCCTAAAACATATCCACCCACTCCAAGATTCTGAAGTTTATAAATAAGTGCCTTGTGATTTACTAAATCGAAAGCAGCACTAAAATCTATTTGAATTACGCTGTATTCAAAACCCTTATCAAGGTTCCCTTCCAAATGGAAAATCAAGTCTAAAAGAGCATTGCAGGTGCCTAACTGCTTCCTGTATGCATACTAACTATGAACTAACAATCCTTTAGATTCCACATACTTATATAGTGATTTTTAAAAATAAGTTTTTCAGCAACTTTGGAGAGCAAAGGGAGAATAGAAATTGGCCTGTAGTTACTGCAGTCTGCAGATATGTCACTCTTTGAAACAGGCACTGTATTACTAAGCTTGAGCTCATCACTAAGATACTACATCAACATTAAAATATATAGAATCTACTAATCTTAGGAGACACACACTGGAAACTTTTTTTAAAAAAGAAAGGGAAGAAACCATCAGGATCTTCACCACCCCAGCTGTGAATATTATCCAGAGTTTTCTTAATATCCCTAGAACAAAGCGAAAATCTTGTAAGAATATTATTACAGTATTATTATTTTAAAATTGCTTAGTAGATATATGAAACATATTCATGTGGAACAAGCCCACAAGAGTCATTGACTTGAAAATTAAGTTTCCAAATAATATGGTGTTTATTAGGGAGAAGTACGAGGAAGTAAAGGGAAATACAGAAAGATCCCACTTATTAAAAAAGAAAAAAAAGTAATTAATAGATACGTAAATAGATAAAAATGCATTAAAATGCAAGAAGAATAGCATTAGGGTAGTAATGCATTGCATTTCCGCTTGAACTTCTGAAGTTCCAACTGCATGACATTTTCTGGGAGGCTGTTCCACAATCCACTGTGTGAGGAATATTATTATTATTATTATTATTAAAACAGTTTAACCAGACCACTGAGCTGACTATCAGCTCTCATAAATGAAGGATTTGGATGAAATGACAGGTCTAGGCTAGAAGCAGGTCATTCGATTTGGCGATGAATGAATGAAAATGAAATTAAAAACTGCACAAAGGCATACGCTCTCATACTGGAACATGCTCACACAATAAATACATTTACACTCACGTTTCCATATATACTCACTAAAAAGGTATATTAAAATTTAAAATAAATTAAGTAAAATTTCAAAATTTGGTTGTATTAAAATACATTAGATGCCTAAGGGCTTTCGTATTTCCATTATTTACTTTTTATATTTTATCAATTAAACCACAGTTCCTCATGAACATTAAACTGGGTATTACTGAAAATGTAGGCGATTCGGACAAAATTTCCTTCATTGATCTATTTCCAAAATTTGATAATCGCTGCAGGTTATGTTTTGTACATTCACATAATACATGTTTGACTGTTACCAACACTTTGCAATCTGGGCATTTGGGAGGAAGGCCACATGGACCGTTCATTAAGTATCCATGTGTCAAACGAGTATGGCCTATTCGAAGACGCGTCAGAATTACTTGTGTGTGTCTCTCTCTCTGATATGATGAAATCCATTTTCCAACACTGGATTTTATCTGTTTTAATTTATCAGGTTCTTCATTCCATATATTTTGCCATTTACTTACAATGATTGTTTTTATATAACTTCTATATTCACTAATAAGGATGTTTACATTTGCTCTTGTCAAGTGGACCGCTTCTTTAGCTGCTTTATCAGCTTCTTCATTTCCTGTAATCCCTACATGGGCAGGGATCCAACATATTTCAATATATTTTCCATTATTATACAATTTATGGAGTGAAAACTTAAATTGTTGTACAATATTATTCTTTTGATTATAGCTTTGAGTGGCTTCCATAGCGCTTCTGGAGTCACAATAAATCACAAAATTATTAAATGAGGCTTCTTTAATTATTTTTATGGCTGATGCTACCCCACATAACTCAGCTGTAAATACTGAGGCATTACATGGTAGGGAGAACTGATACGTTTTGTCTGGGGATACTGCAGCATATCCCACTCCGTATTGTGACTTAGATCCGTCGGTGTATACTGTTTAATGTGGACCTTTTCAGATTATATGTTCTACTGTATGTCGTCTATGGTGTTCTGGGGTATATGAATAACTTTTTGATAAATATTTTAAGTGTACAAATTCTCATTTTATTCACTGTCCAAGAAGGAGGTAATTTTACTATTAAAGGTAACTGTATATTTATATTTAGCGACTCAAGCAATCTTCTAGCTCTAATTGGGAAAGGAGGTGGATGATTGTTTTTAAACACATCTCTTAATCCAAAAAATTTTTTGGTTGGAGAATCATTTGTCTGAATTCTCAGAGCACTCTTCATTGTTACTAGCTCTTTATGGAGAGAGAGAGGTAGTTCACCACATTCAACTTGTAAAGATGACTTTGGTGATGATCGAAAAGCTCCTGAACATATTCTAAGGCCTTCATTATGAACTGGGTCTAATGTTTTCAGCATTCATCTGACACCGAGCCACATGTTTTGCTTCCCTAATCAATGACAGACAGCAATGTTGCTCTATACAGTACAGTAAGGGTATGTTTATCGGCTCCCCAAGAAGTGCTCGATAGTTTTTTTAATTAGGTTTAATGCTCTTTTACATTTTGATTTCATGTATGTTATATGGGCTTTCCAGTTCAAGCGAGTATCAAATGCTAATCCTAAAAATGTTGCTGTTTGGCCAATTGGTATGGAATGATTTCTGATTTTTAAATCTATTTCTTCACCTTTTTTCCACTTTTTATTTTGATAAAACCACACTGTTCATTGCCAATCTGAGGGAGCATCTTATTTCTTATTCTATTCAAAACAATCCTTAATATTATTTACATTCTTATGCATACTTGTACAGTCGCTTAAAAATAAGTTTTTCAGCAACTTTGGAGAGCACAGGGAGAATAGTTACTGCAGTCTGCAGATATGCTACTCTTTGGAACAGGCACTACATTACTAAGCTTATGCTCATCCACAAAGATACTACATCGACATAAAAATCTATGAAATCTAGTAATCTTGGAAGACAACACACTAGAAACTTTTTTAAAAAAACAAAGGGAAGAAACCCACAGGATCTTCTCCACCCCAGCTATCAAGATTATTCAAAATTTTCTAAACATCTGTGGAGTGAAATGCAAATTTTGTAAGAAAAGGTTCAGGGTGACAACTATCAGGGAGATGGACATCCTCAGCTGATTGCTTAGCCAAAAGCTCGATGAAGCAGTTCAGACTTTTCCCAGCGCCAGTAACCAGTCTACCATCATCTGTTAGTAGTGGTGGAACGGAAAATGATCCTGACCAAAAGAAAGATGATGCCAATTTGGCCCACCACAGATGAGGCTGAACAATTCCTTCAAATTCCCTCTTCATGTAATTATTGTAATTTCTCTAGGCTGTATGTTAATTTCTATTCGCAACATGGCGAGACTTAACAAAAATGGTGTAATCTTCATTTGAACGATTTTGTCTCCATGCACTGAATTTGGTCTGTTTATCATGGTGGGCTCATCAACATGTATCATGAAACCATGGCTGGTCATGTCCTAAATTTGATGACCTTTCTAGGGACATATCTTATTAAAATAACCATCAGAATTTCATTCAACTTCTTGGGATCAGGATCTAATATAGCAACTGAAATATTAAGTGCCTGACAAGCTTCAATAGTGCCATCGCAACTGATTGACAAATATGTCCATCTCAATGGCACAATGATCAGAAGTGCCTATGTATTCACACACGTTAGACTTCACAATAGCTGGAACATCTGTGAATACGAGGTCTAATCTATTACCAGAAATGTGTGTGGGTTCCTCAATTACCTGAACAAAATCAGAGGATACACAGAACTCAAGAGCAGACCAGTCATGTTGATCTGTGGAATTTGAATTTAGCCACTCACTGTGCTTTGCATTACAGTCTCCACAAATAATGAATGAAGCTTTTGAATCCTGTGACTGAGCCATACGAGAGTCGATCCCCGCCTATTTGCAGTTCTGAATTCGCAGCTTCACTTATTTGCGGATTTTTCTGTGGAACTTATATCCACATTATTCACTGAAAATTCACCTATTCGCAGAATTTTTCTTACAGAAATAATCACTAATTACGGTATTTTCATATTTTCATGACTAAATACATTTTTCACGATAAAACTATTAAAATGGGCAAGTATAAGCATTTAAGAGGGTTTTTTGGAGTCTGACCTATTAAAATAGGCAGTTACAAGCATTTTTAGAGGGGTGTCAAATATTTGTGGATTTTAGCTATTCATTGGGGGTTGTGGTCTCTATCCCCTGCGAATCCTCTCCAAGAGACAGTTATATAGAGAATCGTCAATCTTTGGATTGCGGTACACAGCAAATACATATACATTGTAGAACTTGCTGAACATTTTAAAACACAGAAATTCCTTCATGGCAACTACACTCCAAATTTTTCTGACAATAAATAGGTTGTCCGGACTTAGTGTATACAGCCATACCTTGCACATGTGGGATGTTACAACAATAAATAAAGTCAGGGTCATCAAACCCAGGGATTAAAAATTCAACCTTTGACTTGTTACTACTTACAAGCGTCTCTGATAAAAACATCAAATCATAGTTATGGGCACAGCTCTGGAGATCAAGAAATGTGACCTTAACCCCCATATATTTGAGTGAAGTACTTTGCAATTTTTCTTAATTTAATGAGTAACAGGCCCAAGGGCCAGCTCAATGTCTCCCGAAAGAATTAAAACAAACAACATAAAATCAGTATCAAAACTAATATATAGATTCATGACAACAGTAACGCTGTAAAATCAACAGAACAATAAACAACAATGCTATCAACAAAAACAGAATTTACATTATTTACAAAAAATTCTTTTGAAAGTACAGTATAAATAAACATGTCCATATGTCATAGAAAAAAGGGCCAGAAGCAACTGGTCGACAAGGTGGGGCCAGCATACCTTGTAAGGCAAATGAAACCCGCTAGGTTTCCCACAACTGGGGGAGGATAGCCAGGATGGATTTAGAAATAAAATGCTCGGTAGGAATAGACTGGGTAAAGATGAAGTCACTTTCCTGATAATCCACCAAGCAACTTTTGCTTTGTCATCAGCCTGTTCTACACACTTTTTGGAAAAAAGGGAAAGTGATCGAAAAAGAGGATAAATGACTGATTGTACCCTCAGGCAAGGAAACTCAAACCCAAAACCATGGAAAGCCAACGTACAGTGGCTATGGCACAGTCCAAGGTTGGAGAACAAAGTTTGAATTCAGAGTAACCTTCTCTTAGAAGGGTTGCCTACCAAGACTAAAGGGTCCCTTCTACCCACTGGTTTGATTTTGGAGTGTCCTTCTCCTAAAAGAGTTTCCTGCAAGGCTGAGTCTCTTCTACCCTAACTCATGCAGGCAGGGGTGCCACATCCTGAAATGAATGTCACTAAGGAAAGCCACTTTAACCCACTACCCAGAAAGGATCAACAGAGTGCTAAAGTCTATGCCAAGATAAACCAAAGTTTTGGAACCACTATCTGCCGTTAATCCTGTTTGCGTATCAAGAGGTACTGCAATCGAGCAATAGATTTCACCATTTGAGCTACTTTGTGGAAAGACTGTGAGTGGACCAGTGCAGATTCTCAAAGAATTATGGGCCAGAGACTGCAAGGATGACGTGCATTACACCTTTATCAATGCATGCTGGAGCTGAAAAATAGCCTGGAAGAAACATGTCAACTAGGCCAGGAGTCTTAATGCAGCACAGCGATGCCAGAGGCATCACTATGACAAGAGGACCAAAGATAGTCAGTTTAGAGTGGGACACAAAGTGTAGAAAGTAGATAACTGCATCAAACTGAAGACATGCCTCCTGGATTAATGAACTCGGTAATGACTTTCAACAAGGTGATGAGAAAGATTTTAGCTAGAGGCAAGAACACTGACCATTTTGCGGCTGGCATGTTAACTCATACAGTGCCATAGGAAGACAACATCAGGGGACTAAAGGACCTATTCCTGAGAGTCAAGGAAGCAGGACTGAATATCTGACCCTCCAAGTGCTACATCAGCATATATGCTTGGGTTGTGGATTTGGCACAAATAAGAACGGTGTTCTTCCCAAAACGAGAAATATCATCACTCTTTATTCCTCCCACCTCTTTCTGAAGAAACCTACAAAATTTGTAGTAGTTATAATTTTCCTCCTTAGCTGAAGCTACCACCCACATAGGAAGTTTAAGAGTCCTTACTTCTGCATTCTGCTTTCTCTCTGGTTTATCCTGAGCCTATTTAGATGGCACATAAACGTCCATGTCTTTGGGGACTTTGTCTGTTAAGGCTCCTCTTACTGTAGCTTGACCTATTTGTATGGCACTTATCATACTGCTAGCCTTTAGAGCCTCATCATGGCTACTAAATGTAGCCAAGCTTCCCATTTAGATTCAATATCAATAAAGTTTATCCTGATTTCTACAACAGTTCCAAATGATTTCAAAGCTGTCGAGATAATTTCATAATCACAGCTGACTGGTAAGTCTTCGATATGGACCATTCTCAAATTTTTCACACAAACTGGCTGTGTTGAGGATTTAATTTTCGATGAAGATTTCTTAGAGAATTCCGTGTCCTTGCTTGAAGTCATCATCAATGCAGCATGGCTAGAGGGTCCAGGGAAGGGGAAGTCAGGAGGGGGATCAGGAGATTTGTTATTACCTGTACTGCTATTTGTCAATTTATTTTTGGAGAAGTTATCAACATTTGGAGAACTTTCAATCTCCAAGTTGGGTGCAGCAGTCGTCATCTGTGCCAGAATAGCACCATCATAGGGCCCAGGGGTACTCAATTCCTTATAACAACCAAGTATAAAGATTAGAGAGGGAAAAAAAATAAACATGAAAACCTTAAAAAGATATCATCAGCCTTTCATGGGGTTTATTCTTCCAACAATGGCACAAGTGAGAACCAACTCCCAAATGTCCGCCCACTACCCTACCCCACGGGATGGCACAACATGATTAGAGTGGCCCAAGTGTAAGCCAAACCCACTTGTTAGTACTGAGAGTATTACAAGAATACAATCATCCCCACCCTAATCACGTTATGGGCAAACTGGATAGAATGCTGAGAGTCCTATCCCTAGAACCAGACCCCACCCCTGGAATCCATGGTCTAGCCCTAAGAATAGTTCCGCCTTTGAGATATCAATCCGATATCTCTCAGGTCCGAACATTATCGGGCAGTAGATGGTCCTACCACAGTTCCCACTATTTAGCTTCAGCAATAAATGCAATCCCAACTGTGATATATTTTCCTATTTATCAGGTCCAATAAGTTTTACAAAAAGTGGAAAATTCCACAAAATTAGCACAAATAAATATATCATCATAATGAGACTCTTGTACTCAAACCCGGGAACAAATTCCTGGGGTTCAAGAGCCCCCTCACCACGTCAAGGTGGTCCCACATCGAGGGGGGACCTGGACTGATATGGAACAGAATATCTTACATATAAAAGGGTGATTTTCAATTTCAGTACTTTACAAATCTTCTGAACATATTGTCATATCTTTTTATTACACTTCATGTGGAATGATGTTATTTGAAATTGAACATAATTTTCTATGATCAAACAAGAAATTTTAGTTATTACTTGAAGCATTTGTATGTATTCATCTTGGAATACAAGCTGTTTTATAACAGTTTACACTCTTTATTGATTGGCTGCCAAAATATTAATTTCATGCATTCAGTTATAGGCTATGGTCCTTCATTCCACAATCACCAACGAAACCATGTGGTTGAGACATCACTGGGTCAACAATATTGTATCGTTACCTGTGAACAAGCAATATATGAAATATGCCTTGGGTTGAAGGAAAAGAAGGAACAAAAGTACCAATACCTGACACTACATATGGGCGGTTTTCATATTGCAAATGACTATTTGGGGTTATAGGAACTCTCTTCAAATCATCAGGAATCGAAACAGTTTTGTCTGAAGCTGGTGTCTGTAAACTTGGAACAGTCAATAAATTAACAGCAGGCATGATTACTATGGAAGAGTCAGATGTCATACCTTGTTGCTATCAGCCATTTTGGAGCTATATTGGGAGCCTTTGATGCTGGAGTCTCAGTTACAAAGAGGAACAGCTGGGTGCAGTTACTTCATATAGGAACTGCATCCACAAGATTGCTGATGCCATTGGGGAACAAGACAAGTAATATATCAGAGATGCATATGCAAATCTGCTAGCAAGTGTCCATAGAATAAGAGAAGAACTTCAGAGGTTTGATGAATCATTAGAAGGGCATCCTACAGCACAGTTTTGGTTAATGTATCCTGAAATGGTTCTGATCTTCAAGAGATATACTGAAGCTGAAAAAGCTGGTAAATGGCAAGAGCATCTTGATGAAGTAGGAAAAATGTTGCCATATATGGTTTGTACTGGCCATACAAAGTACATACACCGACGGATCTAAGTCACAATATGGAGTGGGTTATGGTGCAGTAAAGACAAAACGTATCAGTTCTCTCTACCAGATAATGCCTCAGTATTTACAGCTGAGTTATGTGCAATAGCATCAGCCACAAAAATAATTAAAGAAGCCTCATTTAACAACTTTGTGATTTATAGCGACTCCAGAACCGCTATAGAAACCATTCAAAGTTACAGTCCAAAAAATAATATTGTACAACAAATTAAGTTTTCACTCCATAAATTGTATAGTAATAGAAAAAATACTGAAATATGTTGGATCCCTGCCCATGTAGGGATTACAGGAAAAGCGGTCCACTTGACAAGAACTAATGTAAACATCCCTGTTAGTGACTATATAAGATATATACAAATAATCATTGTAAGTAAATGGCAAAATATATGGGATAAAGAACCTGAAAATAATACTGTAAATTAAAACAGATAAAATCCGGTATTGGAAAATGGAGTTCATCATATCTGACACATCTTCGAATAGGCCATACTCGTTTGAGACATGGACACTTAATGAACAGTCCACATGGCCTTCCTCGCGAATGCCCAGAGTGCAAAGTGTTGATAACAGTCAAGCAAGTATTGTGTAAATGTCCAAAATATAACATGCAGTGATTATCAAATTTTGGAAGTAGATCTATGAAAGAAATTTTGACAGAATCCTCTACATTTTCATTAATACAAATTTTAATGTTCATGAGGAGCTGTGATTTAATTGATAAAATATAAAAATAAGTAAATAATAAAAATACAAAACCCCTTAGAGCATCTAATAATTTTAAAAAGAACCAAATTTTAAAGTGTTACTTAACTTACTCTAAATTTTAATATACCTTCTTAGTGGGCATATATGGACACGCGAGTATAAATGTAGTTATTGTGTGAGTGTATTCCAGTACGAGTTTATGCCTTGTGCAGTTTTTAATTTCATTTTCATTCATTCATAACCATACCAAATGACCTATTTGATCCCAGTGCTAGGCCTCTGGCCTAGGCCTGGCATTTCATCCGCCTTCTCTCTGACCAAGCTTTTATGCCTTTCTCCTTTCTCTCAGACCATGCTTTTATGCCCTTTCTCCTTTCTCTCTGACCATGCTTTTACGCCCTTTCTTCTTTCTCTCTGACCATGCTTTTATGCCCTTTCTCCTTTCTCTCTGACCAAGCTTTTATTCCCTTTCTCCTTTCTCCCTGACCAAGATTTTATGCCTTTCTCCTTTCTCACTGATCATGCTTTCATGCCCTGACCATGCTTTTATGCCCTTTCTCCTTTCTCTCTGACCAAGCTTTTATGCCTTTCTCCTTTCTCTCTAACCATGCTTTTATGCCCTTTCTCCTTTCTCTCTGACCATGCTTTTATGCCCTTTCTCCTTTCTCTCTGACCATGCTTTTATGCCCTTTCTCCTTTCTCTCTGACCAAGCTTTTATTCCCTTTCTCCTTTCTCATGACTTTTATGCCTTTCTCCTTTCTCTCTGACTTGCTTTTATGCCTTTCTCCTTTCTCTCTGACCAAGCTTTTATGCCCTTTCTCCTTTCTCTCTGACCATGCTTTATGCCTTTCTCCTTTCTCTCTGACCATGCTTTTATGCCCTTTCTCCTTTCTTTCTCTGACCATCCTTTTTATGCCTTCCTCCTTTCTCACTGATCATGCATTTTCATGCCCTGACCATGCTTTTTATGCCCTTTCTCCTTTCTCTCTGACCAAGCTCCATTTTATGCCTTTCTCCTTTCTCTCTGACCATGCCATCTTTTATGCCCTTTCTCCTTTCTCTCTGACCAAGCTTCTCCTTGCCTTCTGATATATTTTTTTCTCCTTTCTCTCTGACCATGCTTTTATGCCTTTCTCCTTTCTCACTGATCATGCTTTCATGCCCTGACCATGCTTTTATGCCCTTTCTCCTTTCTCTCTGACCAAGCTTTTATGCCTTTCTCCTTTCTCTCTGACCATGCTTTTATGCCCTTTCTCCTTTCTCTCTGACCATGCTTTTATTCCCTTTCTCGTTTCTCCCTGACCAAGCTTTTATGCCTTTCTCCTTTCTCTCTGACCAAGCTTTTATGCCCTTTCTCCTTTCTCTCTGACCAAGCTTTTATGCCTTTCTCCTTTCTCTCTGACCATGCTTTTATGCCCTTTCTCCTTTCTCTCTGACCATGCTTTTATGCCTTTCTCCTTTCTCACTGATCATGCTTTCATTTCCCTGACCATGCTTTTGCTTTTATGCCCTTTCTCCTTTCTCCTGACCAAGCTTTTATGCCTTTCTCCTTTCTCTCTGACCATGCTTTTATGCCCTTTCTCCTTTCTCTCTGACCAAGCTTTTATGCCTTTCTCCTTTCTCTCTGACCATGCTTTTATGCCTTTCTCCTTTCTCACTGATCATGCTTTCATGCCCTGACCATGCTTTTATGCCCTTTCTCCTTTCTCTCTGACCAAGCTTTTATGCCTTTCTCCTTTCTCTCTGACCATGCTTTTATGCCCTTTCTCCTTTCTCTCTGACCATGCTTTTATGATTAATCCCTTTCTCCTTTCTCTGATCTAAGCTTTTATTCCCTTTCTCCTTTCTCCCTGACCAAGATTTTATGCCTTTCTCCTTTCTCACTGATCATGCTTTCATGCCCTGACCATGCTTTTATGCCCTTTCTCCTTTCTCTCTGACCAAGCTTTTATGCCTTTCTCCTTTCTCTCTGACCGTGCTTTTATGCCCTTTCTCCTTTCTCTCTGACCAAGCTTTTATGCCTTTCTCCTTTCTCTCTGACCAAGCTTTTATGCCTTTCTCCTTTCTCACTGATCATGCTTTCATGCCCTGACTATGCTTTTATGCCCTTTCTCCTTTCTCTCTGACCAAGCTCTAATGCTTTTCTCCTTTCTCTCTGACCATGCTTTTATGCCCTTTCTCCTTTCTCTCTGACCAAGCTTTTATGCCCTTTCTCCTTTCTCTCTGACCATGCTTTTATGCCCTTTCTCCTTTCTCTCTGACCAAGCTTTTATTCCCTTTCTCCTTTCTCCCTGACCAAGATTTTATCCCTTTCTCTTTTCTCACTGATCATGTTTTTCATGCCCTGACCATGCTTTTATGCCCTTTCTCCTTTCTCTCTGATGCTTTTATGCCTTTCTCCTTTCTCTCTGACCATGCTTTTATGCCCTTTCTCCTTTCTCTCTGACCATGCATTTATGCCCTTTCTCCTTTCTCTCTGACCAAGCTTTTATTCCCTTTCTCCTTTTCTCCTGACCAAGATTTTATGCCTTTCTCCTTTCTCACTGATCATGCTTTCATGCCCCAACCATGCTTTTATGCCTTTCTCCTTTCTCTCTGACCAAGCTTTTATGCATTTCTCCTTTCTCTCTGACCATGCTTTTATGCCCTTTCTCCTTTCTCTCTGACCAAGCTTTTATTCCCTTTCTCCTTTCTCCTGACCAAGATTTTATGCCTTTCTCCTTTCTCACTGATCATGCTTTCATGCCTGACCATGCTTTTATGCCCTTTCTATTTTCTCTCTGACATTTGCAAGCTTTTTATGCCTTTCTCCTTTCTCTCTGACCATGCTTTTATGCCCTTTCTCCTTTCTCTCTGACCATGCTTTTATGCCCCTAAACATTTTGCTTTCTCTCTGACCATGCTTTTATGCCCTTTCTCCTTTCTCTCTCTGACCAAGCTTTTATTCCAATTTTCTCCTTTCTCCCTGACCAAGATTTTATGCCTTTCTCCTTTCTCACTGATCATGCTTTCATGCCCTGACCATGCTTTTATGCCCTTTCTCCTTTCTCCTCTGACCAAGCTTTTATGCCTTTCTCCTTTCTCTCTGACCATGTGTTTATAAATCCTTTCTCTCTGGCCAAGCTTTTATTCCCTTTCTCCTTTCTCCCCTGACCATGGACCTTTCTCCTTTCTCACTGATCATGCTTTCATCCCTGACCATGCTTTTTATGCCCTTTCTCCTTTCTCTCTGACCAAGCTTTTATGTCTTTCTCCTTTCTCTCTGACCATGCTTTTATGCCCTTTCTCCTTTCTCTTCTGACCAACATGCCCTTTCTCCTTTCTCTCTGACCAAGCTTTTATTCCCTTTCTCGTTTAAACAAGATTTTGCCTTTCTCCTTTCTCACAATCATGCTTTCATGCCTGACCATGCTTTTACAGTCTTTCTCCTTTCTCTCTAACCATGCTTTTATGACCTTTCTCCTTTCTCTCGACCATGCTTTTATGCCCTTTCTCCTTTCTCCTGACCATGCTTTTATGCCCTTTCTCCTTTTCTCTGACCATCTTTTATGCCCTTTCTCCTTTCTCTCTGACCAAGCTTTTATTCCCTTTCTCCTTTCTCATGACCATGCTTTTATGCCCTTTCTCCTTTCTCTCTGACCATGCTTTTATGCCCTTTCTCCTTTCTCTTTGACCACTCTTTTATGCCCTTTCTCAGGTTTCTCTCTGACCATGCTTTTATGCCCTTTCTCCTTTCTCTTTGACCACAAAGCCATTTCTCCTTTCTCCTGACCATGCTTTCATGCCCTTTCTCCTTTCTCTTTGACTCCCAACTTTTATGCCCTTTCTCCTTTCTTACCAAGCTTTTTATGACCTTTCTCCTTTCTCCCTGACCATGCTTTTATGCCCTTTCTCCTTTCTCTCTGACCATGCTTTTATGCCCTTTCTCCTTTCTCTCTGACCATGCTTTTATGCCCTTTCTCCTTTCTCTCTGACCAAGCTTTTATGCCCTTTCTCCTTTCTCTCTGACCATGCTTTTATGCCCTTCTTCCTTTCTCTCTGACCATGCTTTTCTGACCTTTTCCTTTCTCTCTGACATGCCATTTTCTCCTTTATCTCTGACCAAGCTTTTATGCCCTTTCTCCTTTCTCCCCTGACCATGATTTTATGCCCTTTCTCCTTTCAACCATGCTTTTATGATCTTTCTCCTTTCTCTCTGACCAAGCTTTTATTCCCTTTCTCCTTTCTCTGACCAAGATTTTATGCCTTTCTCCTTTCTCACTGATCATGCCCTGACCATGCTTTTATGCCCTTTCTCCTTTCTCTCTGACCAAGCTTTTATGCCTTTCTCCTTTCTCCCTGACCAAGCTTTTATGCCCTTTCTCCTTTCTCTCTGACCAAGATTTTATGCCTTTCTCCTTTCTCTCTGACCAAGCTTTTATGCCCTTTTCTCCTTTCTCCTGACCATGCTTTTATGCCCTTTCTCCTTTCTCTCTGACCATGCTTTTATGCCCTTTCTCCTTTCTCTCTGACCATGCTTTTAAACCCTTTCTCCTTTCTCTCTGACCAAGCTTTTTATTCCCTTTCTCCTTTCTCAAAACCAAGATTTTATGCCTTTCTCTTTTCTCACTGATCATGCTTCTCATGCTCCCACCATGCTTTTATGCCCTTTCTCCTTTCTCTCTGACCATGCTTTTATGCCCTTTCTCCTTTTCTCTGACCATGCTTTTATACTCCTTTCTCCTTTCTCTCTGACCAAGATTTTATTCCCTTTCTCCTTTCTCCCTGACCAAGATTTTATGCCTTTCTCTTTTCTCACTGATCATGCTTTCATGCCCTGACCATGCTTTTATGCCCATTTCTCCTTTCTCTCTGACCATGCTTTTATTCTTTCTCCTTTCTTCTGACCATGCTTTTATGCCCTTTCTCCTTTCTCTCTGACCAAGCTGTTTTATTCCCTTTCTCCTTTCTCTGACCAAGATTTTATGCCTTTCTCCTTTCTCACTGATCATGCAGCTTTCATGCCATGACCATGCTTTATGCCCTTTCTCCTTTCTCTCTGACCAAGTTTTTTATGCCTTTCTCCCTTTCTCTCTGACCATGCTTTATGCCCTTTCTAATTTCTCTCAACCATGCTTTTATGTCCTTTTTCCTTGCTCTCTTACCATGGTTTATGTCCTTTCTCCTTTCTCTTTGACCAAGCTTTTATGCCCTTTCTCCTTTCTATGACCATGCTTTTATGCCCTTTCTCCTTTCTCTCTCACAAGCTTTTATGCCCTTTCCTTTCTCTCTGACCATGCTTTTATGCCCTTTCTCCTTTCTCTCTCATCAAGCTTTTATGCCCTTTCTCCTTTCTCTGACCATGCTTTTATGCCTTTCTCCTTTCTCTCTGACCAAGCTTTTATGCCCTTTCTCCTTTCTCCTGACCATGCTTTTATGCCCTTTCTCCTTTCTCTATGACCAAGCTTTTTATGCCCTTTTTCCTTTCTCGCTGACCATGATTTTTATGCCCTTTCTCCTCTCTATGAAAATACTTTTATACCCTTTCTCCTTTCTCTCTGACCACGCTTTTATGCCCTTTCTCCTTTCTCTCTGACCATGCTTTTATGCCCTTTCTCCTTTCTCTCTGACCAATCTTTTATGCCCTTTTTCCTTTCTCTTTGACCACACTTTTATGCCCTTTCTCCTTTCTCTCTGACCACGCTTTTATGCCCTTTCTCCTTTCTCTCTGACCATGCTTTTATGCCCTTTCTCATTTCTCTCTGACCATGCTTTTATGCCCTTTCTCATTTCTCTCTGACCATGCTTTTTATGCCCTTTCTTATTTCTCTCTGACCATGCTTTACCCTGTTTCTCATTTCTCTCTGACCAGCAACTTTTTATACCCTTTCTCATTTCTCTCTGACCATGCTTTTATGCCCTTTCTCATTTCTCTCTGACCATGCTTTTATGCCCTTTCTCATTTCTCTCTGACCATGCTTTTATACCCTTTCTCCTTTCTCTCTGACCATGCTTTTATGCCCTTTCTTATTTCTCTCTGACCATGCTTTTATGCCCTTTCTCCTTTCTCTCTGACCATGCTTTCATAATTTTCATTTCTCTCTGACCACATTTTTTATGCCCTTTCTCATTTCTCTCTGACCATGCTTTTATACCCTTTCTCATTTCTCTGACCATGCTTTTATGCCTTTCTCATTTCTCTCTGACCATGCTTTTATACCCTTTCTCATTTCTCTCTGACCATGCTTTTATACCCTTTCTCATTTCTCTCTGACCAAAATTTTTATACCCTTTCTCATTTTCTCTGACCATGCTTTTATACCCTTTTCCTTTCTCTCTGACCATGCTTTTATACCCTTTCTCATTTCTCTCTGACCATGCTTTTATGCCCTTTCTCATTTCTCTCTGACCATGCTTTTATGCCCTTTCTCATTTCTCTCTGACCATGCTTTTATGCCCTTTCTCATTTCTCTCTGACCATGCTTTTATGCCCTTTCTCATTTCTCTCTGACCATGCTTTTATGCCCTTTCTCATTTCTCTCTGACCATGCTTTTATGCCCTTTCTCATTTCTCTCTGACCATGCTTTTATGCCCTTTCTCCTTTCTCTCTGACCATGCTTTTATACCCTTTCTCATTTCTCTCTGAACTTTTATACCCTTTCTCCTTTCTCTCTGACCATCTTTTTATACCCTTTCTCCTTTCTCTCTGACCATGCTTTTATGCCCCTTTCTCATTTCTCTCTGACCATGCTTTTATGCCCTTTCTCATTTCTCACTCTCTGACCATGCTTTTATGCCCTTTCTCATTTCTCTCTGACCATGCTTTTATGCCTTTCTCCTTTCTCCATAACCAAGCTTTTATGCCCTTTCTCCTTTCTCTCTGACCTAGTTTTTATGCCCTTTTTCCTTTCTGACTGACAATGCTTTTATGCGCTTTCTCCTTTCTCCCTGACCAACCCTTTATGCCCTTTCTCCTTGACCATGCTTTTATACCCTTTCTCCTTTCTCGCTGACCATGCCTTTATGCCCTTTCTCCCTGACCAAGCTTTTATGCCCTTTCTCCTTTCTCTCTGACAATGCTTTTATGCCCTTTTTCCTTTCTCTTTGACCAAGCTTTTATGCCCTTTCTCCTTTCTCTCTGACCATGATTTTATGCCCTTTCTGTCACCTTTCTCTCTGACAAAGCTTTTAGCCCTTTCTGTCACCTTTCTCTTTGACCATGCTTTCATGCCCTATCTGTCCATGCTTTCATGCCCTTTCTGTCACCTTTCTCTCTCTGACAATGCTTTTTACCTTTTCTGTCACCTTTCTCTCTGATGAGCTGCTTTTATGCCCCTTCTTTTCTCTGAACATGATTTTATGCCCTTTCTGTCACCTTCCTCCTGGCAAAAGCTTTTATGCCCTTTCTGTCACCTTTCTCTTTGACCATGCTTTCATGCCCTTTCTAATACCTTTCTCTCTGACCATGCTTTTATGCCCTTTCTGTCACCTTTCTCCCTGACCAAGCTTTTATGCCCTTTCTGTCTCCTTTTCTCTGACCAAGCTTTTATGCCCTTTCTCCCTTTCTTTCTCTCTGACCATGCTTTTATGCCCTTTTCCTTTCTCTATGTCAAGCTTTTATGCCCTTTCTCCTTTCTCTCTGACCATGCTTTTATGCCCTTTCTGCTTTCTCTATGACCATGGTGCCTTTATGCCCTTTTAAAAATCTGACCAAGCTTTTATGCCCTTTCTCCTTTCTCTCTGACCATGCTTTTATGCCCTTTCTCCTTTCTCTCTGACCAAGCTTTTATGCCCTTTCTCCTTTCTCTCTGACCATGCTTTTATGCCCTTTCTCCTTTCTCTCTGACCATGCTTTTATGCCCTTTCTCATTTCTCTCTGACCATGCTTTTATACCCTTTCTCATTTCTCTCTGACCATGCTTTTATACCCTTTCTCCTTTCTCTCTGACCACGCTTTTATGCCCTTTCTCCTTTCGCCATAACCAAGCTTTTATGCCCTTTCTCCTATCTCTCTGCCCTAGTTTTTATGCCCTTTTTCCTTTCTAACTGACAATGCTTTTATGCCCTTTCTCCTTTCTCCCTGACCAATCTTTTATGCCCTTTCTCCTTTCTCGCTGACCATGCTTTTATACCCTTTCTCCTTTCTCGCTGACCATGCTTTTATGCCCTTTCTCCCTGACCAAGCTTTTGCCCTTTCTCCTTTCTCTCTGACAATGCTTTTATGCCCTTTCTCCTTTCTCCCTGACCAAGCTTTTATGCCCTTTCTCCTTTCTCTCTGACCATTATTTTATGCCGTTTCTGTCACCTTTCTCTCTGACAAAGCTTTTATGCCCTTTCTGTCACCTTTCTCTTTGACCATGCTTTCATGCCCTTTCTGTCACCTTTCTCGCTGACAATGCTTTTTTATGCCTTTTCTGTCACCTTTCTCTCTGACCAAGCTTTTATGCCCCTTCTTC
The DNA here is from genome assembly GCF_040412425.1 of Macrobrachium rosenbergii. Lineage (NCBI taxonomy): Eukaryota > Metazoa > Arthropoda > Malacostraca > Decapoda > Palaemonidae > Macrobrachium > Macrobrachium rosenbergii. The sequence goes on along the minus strand of NC_089781.1, from coordinate 53,960,314 downwards.
TTTCTCTCTGAACACGATTTTATGCCCTTTTTGTCACCTTTCTCTCTGGCAAAGCTTTTATGCCCTTTCTGTCACCTTTCTCTTTGACCATGCTTTCATGCCCTTTCTAATACCTTTCTCTCTGACCATGCTTTTATGCCCTTTCTGTCTCCTTTCTCCCTGACCAAACTTTTATGCCCTTTCTGTCACCTTTCTCCCTGACCAAGCTTTTATGTCCTTTCTGTCACCTTTCTCCCTGACCAAGCTTTTATGCCCTTTCTGTCACCTTTCTCCCTGACCAAGCTTTTATGCCCTTTCTGCCACCTTTCTCGCTGACCATGCTTTCATGCCCTTTCTGTCACCTTTCTCTCTGACCATGCTTTTACGCCCTTTCTGTCACCTTTCTCCCTGACCATGCTTTTATATCCTTTCTGTCACCTTTCTCTGTGGCCAAGCTTTTATGCCCTTTCTGTCACCTTTCTCTTTGACCATGCTTTTATGCCCTTTCTGTCACCTTTCTCTCTGACCAAGTTTTTATGTCCTTTCTCCTTTCTCTTTGACCATGCTTTTATGCCCTCTCTGTCTCCTTTTCTCTGACCATGCTTTTATGCCCTTTCTGTCGCCTTTTCTCTGACCATGCTTTTATGCCCTTTCTGTCTCCTTTTCTCTGACCATGCTTTTATGCCCTTTCTGTCACCTTTCTCCCTGACCAAGCTTTTATACCCTTTAGGTCACCTTTTCTCTGACCTTGCTTTTATGCCCTTTCTGTCTCCTTTTCTCTGACCATGCTATTATGCCCTTTCTGTCACCTTTCTCCTTGGCCATGTTTTTATTCCCTTTCTGTCACCTTTTCTCTGACCATGCCTTTATGCCCTTTCTGTCACCTTTCTCCCTGGCCATGTTTTTATGCCCTTTCTGTCACCTTTCTCCCTGGCCATGTTTTTATGCCCTTTCTGTCACCTGTACTCTGACCATGCTTTTATGCCCTTTCTGTCACCTTTCTCCCTGGCCATGTTTTTATGCCCTTTCTGTCACCTTTTCTCTGACCATGCTTTTATGCCCTTTCTGTCACCTTTCTCCCTGACCAAGCTTTTATGCCGTTTCTGTCACCTTTTCTCTGACCATGCTTTTATGCCCTTTCTGTCACTTTGTTAGGGGAATTAGATACGGACAGTAGAGAGAGAGAGAGAGAGAGAGAGAGAGAGAGAGAGAGAGAGAGAGAGAGAGAGAGAGAGAGAGAGAGAGAGAGAGAGAGAGAGAGAGAAACATGGGGAGAGGCAGAGAGAACAATGATAACGCCTAGGTTGTTGTCGCTCAAGAACTAAGAAGTGCTGACTGAAACTAACCTTCTTCCAAGAACTCAAAACAATGAGCGAGAATATCGCTCCCAGGGCCATAAAACCGATCGTAAAATTTGGAAACTGTGGCCTCGCGATTTAGCTTACTCAGTAATGACTCAGCACTGCCAAAAAGCTAACACCAGCCATATCTATAACCCCGCCTTCAACAGGAAGCATTTTCATGGAAATTCCAGGAAACTGAGGGCTGGACAAAGTGATGTACTTCAACACCCTCCATTCAAACATTCTAGGGAGGGATCTTTCACACCTCCTCCTAAGATCATTTCCAATCAAGTCCTCTAAGGAGAGATTTGAACCACACCCACTAAAGTTCTTCCCAATCAACTGTTTGAGGGGAGGCCTTGCAGATAAAGCCTTCCAAACAGAAGCCAGAGGGAGGTGGAGATTGCTGATAACAAGAAATCCAGGGGCTCCAGAGACAGAGGAGCAGAGGAGAGCACGAGATTCGAGTTATCATCCACCAGTGAGAGTTGTTTCCCCTTGCTTTCGTGCTCCCCAAACAGAACAGACTGAGCTGAACTGTTTTATAAGAGTGATTTCGTTTGCATAACTGTAACCGTAAAAATTGTACTGAATTTATAATTTAACTTTTGTCATTAAATTAAGGAAATTACAGATCTTGTCTCTATCTTGCCTTTCTGAGAGGTATTAGTACATCGAGAATAAATTCCCTTCCACGATAGCAGGTACAAGAAAGCAGTAAAGGTGGAATCTACACTCTGTGAAGTTTGCAGGTGAGAATCAGAATACTTCAATCGGACGCATTACATTTATGGTGGCAGCGTTTACCGGATCCAGAAGGCGAGACGAAAGAAACGAACATTAACAAAATTATCAGTGCAATTACTTAAGTTACAGTGAAACGAAAATCTATAAAACGATCTTAGATTTTTACGACGGCGAGCAAAACTTATATGAAGAAATAAAATCCTACAATAGAGCATCGAACGAAAGTGAACACAAAAACAGTATTGGTGCGTTCCGATGAAGTAAAAACACTCAGAACAGTTGACATCAACAAATTGAGCCAGACCCTGACAGCCATAACAAGCAGTGTGTTTGTTAAACTATCATTACGCGTGTGACTGAAAAACAACACAGAGAATTTTCAACAAGACTCCGAAGGCGAAAAGCACAGCAAAAAACAACAGCTTGACGGCTTTGTAATAGCAACAACCTGTAAGTTATCGAGAAATGAAATTTACAGTTCTCTCTCTTTAAATGTGTGAATAAGTAAAGATTTTTTTTTTACATCTTTTTATAAGATGGAAAATTAAGAAAACTCTCTCTAGTGAATAAAAATTTTTTTGCACAATTACCATTATTACTCTCTCTATGATAATTAATTATTTAGTAAATAATTTAGATAGGGAATTAGTTATTTTTTTCACTCGATTGGTGATGAATATTTAAGAAGTTATATACAAATTTGTGTACTCATTGTGATGAATTTTTGTTTTTTTTTTTGATGATATGATGCCCAGTTTCACATAAGAATTTTTTGTGTATTGAAAGATATTTTGAAGGATTTAATTTACTTGTGCACTTGAACTCAGTTGAGAATTTAATTTTTTTTTTGTGTGATAATTTGACAATTCTTTTATTTTGGTACAGTATAAAATTTTTTTATAAATATAATTAATGTACTCAGATTGAATAATTTTCTTTAATATGCAAAGGGTCTTCGATGAATTACTGAGCACAGTTAGACATTCGCAATACGATTTAAGACTGTCGACACTTAGAAGTAGCCAAATTTCAAGACTAAATTCCCACTCAGTTGCAGTGCAAGGAAATACTAACAATAACACAACTAACCAGAACCAAAATAGTGTTAATCATTCTAATACTACTAACAGTAATAATAATAGTAACAATACTAATAATAATCGCACCTTACATTATCGCACTATGAATCAAGCAGTGGTAATAACAACAGTCACACGCTTCTGTGGACAGGTGGATGATTCAAATCCTGACAAAAGTAGACTCCAATCCTATACAGTAAACCATTGGCTGGCAGACGCAGATAGTCGCATAACTTCAAGGGGAATAACAGATGAAAGAGCTAAAATAAATGAAGCCTTGTTGCTCGTCAGCTCAGAACATGGAGATGCTCATAAAACTCTGAATTCCACAAGTTTTAGCAAACTTAATAACTATGCAGAATTTAAAGAAATTTGTTTATCACTCTGGGAACCAATAAATAAGACTGACAGTTTATATAACATAACTAGATTCCTTAACCCGCAATATAAAACAATTGCTAATTTGTATGCAAACGTGGAGAATGCAATAGAGAAAATAACAGAAGACTTAAAGAAAACAGGCATTACCATAGGAGATAAGACTCAGTTTGGAGATAGTGCCAGTAACTTAGTTGAGCTAAGACATGTTTTAAATTACTTGTCATTTGGAACAATATATAATGCCCCTGGAGAAGAGGAAAAGAAGGCTTTCAGAAAAATAAAAATTGATCCAAAGAAAAATAGCCTTCAAACATTGAAAACAATGAGAGAAGAAATACAAAAGAAAGAGATAAATCTCTCCCAGGAATTTGTGGGAACAACAGAAGCACAACATTGAAGGAAAGACAGAAATAATAATCCTACTTTTAAAATGAATAATAAGTTCTATGATAATTCCAGACAAGTAGGGAACAGACCAAATACCTTCCAAGGAAAATATGCCCAAAATACTAAAAGAAAATAGAATTCAGATCAGAAAGGAAGATATAATCAAACAAAGAGTGGGCCTTCCAAACCTTATAAATATAGTCAAAACTCAAACACAAACACTTCAACCCAAGTGAACTATTCCGCTCAAGGAGCGAGACCAAAAACAGCCTGTGAAAACTGCGGGTATACAAATCATTTTACAAACGAGTGTAGAAAACCTAGAATCTGCACGGTTTGTAAGAAAGTAGGACATTTAACCAAGAATTGCTGGTTTAGAACACAAGAAGGAAATAAAGAAATAGTTGAATTAAGCAGTAATCGCTCAACATCAAATAAGTTTTCAAGTCAATGACAAATTATCCCTACACATAATACCACCAGAAAGTCATTTCAAGAAGATAATCTAAAAGTAGAAGAATTAGCAAAAAGGGGAAGTGAAGGTTCATCCCCATTATCCTATTTGCAGAGTAAAGAAGTTGTATTTTCCATGGATGAAGAAGAAATAATCAGAAAGGATTTACCTATCATTAAAGTTCCACTAAATAACAAATTATGTACTGTACTTATGGATTCAGGTAGTACTGTAAGCATAATTGATAAACATACATTAACAAATTACTTAGGCGTTAAAGAAACGCTAATTCAGGGTCAAAGCAAAATAATAAAAGGAGTAGCGGGTAAACAGATTAAAAGTTTAGGAAATGTGAACTTAGAAATAGACCTTTCGTCACATAAAACTGTTGAAAGTTTTATAGTTCTAGAAGACAGATTTTTTCCCGCACAGGTGTTGTTCTCATTTAATTTAATGAAGAGATGTGGAATCATCCTAGACTGCAGAAGGGAGAGAGTTAACCTGAAACCAGATAATAAAAGGAGCATATGCTTTACAACTGAAGAAGAAAAGTTTCACTCAAATCTGATCAATTTGTCTGAGACGGCTTCAACAAGCGAGAAAGACATACATAAAATGAATTATCATCAAGAGAACAATCAAAATAAAATGGAAAGGAATAGAAAAGAGGAATTCCCACAATTACAGACTAGAAACCCAAGAAGATGTGCACATCCAGAAATTATATCCTCCAAAGAAAGAAATGACCCAGAAATAAATAATGGTGATCACGAAGGTTCTGAATATGACGGAAAACAAGGCGTCTATAATGATAAATATACAGAGATAAATACAGATAGTTATAGCAATGTAGTAATAAGTTGTGATAATGAAAGGAATTTACTAAATGAAGTACTGTTGTTAAACAAAATAAATAAAGTAGATATAAATGATGTAATAGCAGTAACTGAAGAAAATAGTGTAGATGCAGAACATTGTTGCTTTGCAGAGATAAAAGATGAAGAAATATGTTGCCTAAGCACTGCTGATGATAATAAAGTACAATTCATACTAAATAGACAAATAATTTTGCATCCAAAGTGTTTAACAAAAATACATTTAAGGGGAAAAGAAGAGATAGAAGTTAAAGACGTTCTATTATTAAATGAAGAGTTGCCAGAATTTGTCAGGATGGATAATTCCTTAGTCCACATGAAGGGTAATACTTGTGAAGTTTATGTCCAAAACTACTCAGATAACAAACTAACACTATATGCAGGCATTGTCTTTTGCAAAGGAATAACTATTAACAGTCCATTACTAACATTGGAAGAAAAAGCATTTTTCTCTGTAACTGGTCATAGGTCTGAATTAAGCAAAGAGGTGAATAAAACAGATTTCCCAGAAAACAAAAATAAATTAATTCAGGTATTAGAAAAATACAGAGATGTAATAGCTATAGAAGGAGATAAATTAGGCAGAACAAATGTCCTAAAACATAGAATTTTGTTAGATGATGGAACAAAACCATTTTTTATTCCTAATTACAGATTACCAATAAGCTAAAGACCCATAGTTGATAATTTGATAGAAGAGATGAAGAAAGATGGGGTAGTCATTCCTTCTAAATCTCCATATAATTCTCCATTACTACTTGTTCCAAAGAAAGATGGAAATTGGAGACTTGTGATATAGATTATAGAAAGTTAAATTCCAACACCATCCCAGATAGAATGCCAATGCCAGTAATTCAAGATATGTTAGCTCAATTAGGAAGTGCAAAAATATTTTCATCTTTAGATTTACTGACTAGATACTGGCAAGTACCTTTAGATGAAGAGTCGAAACCATACACAGCCTTCAGCACACATAAAGAACACTTACAATTTGAAGTCATGCCATTTGGACTCACTTCGGCTCCTTTAACGTTTGTTAGATTAATGCTACAAATACTAGGAGATATAGAAAATGTTGCAGTTTACTTAGATGATGTTATCATTTTTAGTAAAGATTTAGAAAGTCACCTCAAAACTTTAGAAATAGTCCTAGAAAGATTAAGAAGAGCAGGACTAAAAATCAAATTAAAGAAATGTCAATTCTTAATGAAATCCTTGGAATATTTAGGTCATGTAATTAGTGAAGAAGGACTGCGAATGCAAGCAGGCAAGATAAAGGCAATAGTTGAATATCCAGCTCCTACAAATTTGAAAGCATTGAGACAATTCCTAGGAATGGTAGGTTACTATAGACCTTTCATTAAGGGTTTTGCTACAACAGCCAAACCATTAACAGAATTAACAAAGAAGGATGTCAAATATGAATGGAATAAAGAGCAAGAGACAGCCTTCCAAACGCTAAAGAGTAAAATGACAAGGAATCCTGTATTAGTCTACCCAGATTTCTCCAAAGACTTCTACTTAGCCTGTGATGCCTCAAGTACAGGGCTAGGGGCTGTATTATTGCAAAAGGACAAAACCAGAATGAGAGCAGTATATTATGCCAGTAGAGTCTTAAATGCAGCAGAGAGAAATTATAGCACAATAGAAAGAGAATGTTTAGCATTATACTGGGGATTAAAGAAATTTAGACATAATCCTAGGACATAAAGTCAATGTACTTACTGATCACAAACCCATTTGTGATTTGTTTAAGAAGAGAACTTTTACAAATAACATGAAGTTCAATAGATGGTTCATTAGTGTGTTAGAATTTGCTCCAGAATTCAGATATATCCCAGGAAAATTTAATACACTAGCAGATGCATTATCCAGATCCCAAGAAGAAACAGAAAATGCATTACCACTAATACTTTTTGTTTTAGCTGTCAAGTAGTAGACTTAGATTTAGAAAGAATACAAATACAACAAGGAAAGGATACAGAAATCAGATAGATAATAGGACAGTTTATGACAGATGAATCTTCAAAACCTGATTTTGTTTTAATCAATGGTTTATTGTATAAAAGACCAACAGAGAAGAATGGTTATTCTCGTTTATACATCCCAAAAACACTAATCAGAGAAGTTTTAAAACTAACCAACTCATATAAGTTAGCAGGACATCCAGGAATTAAAAAGACAAGTAGAATCATAAGCAGAAATTATTTTTGGCCACACTGTAGTGAAGATGCCAAGAACTTTGTACAAGAACTTTGGAAGACGTACAGTTTACTATAAACAATACTGTAAATGAAACAGTGAAACTGCCAGCAGAGACAGTCAGGAGAATCACCACACTACTTATTTATGGTTATCAAAAAGACTAAACCAAGTTAATACCTTACTAGATGATGCCACACCACCCCGACATACTTATAATTATGATGACTATATTGCATGGAAAACTAGACGTACGTATGAAACGATCAAACAGACGAGGACTAGACTTAAAGAATCTCAAAATGTTCAAGCAAGGTACTATGACAAAAATACAGCTAAACCAGACATTGTAGTAGGTGTTCAGGTATATGTTCAGAATCATATTCCAGAAGGTCCTAATGTAAAAGTGTTTCCAAAGTTTCATGGTCCTTATAGAGTATTAGAAGTGTCAAAATTAAATAAGCTAAAGACCATAAGTGAGAGTGATCTAAAAGAAAGAATTGTTCATAGCAATCATGTAAAGGTAATAAAAACAGACGCTTGGTCCAATAAACAAATCATAAATTTATTGAAAGAAGATAAGGAAGAACACATAAAACAAAAATATAACTTAAGAAAAAGATAAGTTTATGTAAAGTGTTGAACTGAAATATCATATGTAAAATGTATTTGTAGAAATTTAAATACCTCATGTATAAAGAATATCTGATAAGGCTCATTCTTACAGATACAAACATGCGGCTTCTCTTGGTTATCATAACCCTACTTTGTGTGTCATCCGAGGTGGTGATCCGAAAGGGTGCACTACTAGAGAAAAAGGGATCTGTGAAATTAATAAAAGACTTGGGTATTGTAAGTATAGATGTGACCTCAGTGCTTATCAATGAAATGACGTTGAAAGATGTTCAAAAGGAACTCAAACTAATAATACAAAGAAGTGATAATAACAGTGCCTTACCATTGTTGGAAAAATTAGATAATGACATAGGAAACGTGTTAAATACAAGATCCAAAAGATCCCTCTTACTTTTTATAGGAACAGCACTCAATCAACTGTTTCTGTATGTAGAAAAAGAAAGGGCCTGTATAGATAAATTAGAAAAATGGGCAGCAACAAGAGGCATTTTGCTCAACAAAATTATCACTTCTCAAAACTTAAATAACCAAGAGTTAGAAGAACTAAAGATATTCATTAATACAGTAAACAAAAACATCACTAAAGAACTGAATATGGTAGAAAATTAACAGTTTTGAGTACTTTCATTAGTAATGTTAAAACTCTCTTGCAAGAACATAGAGACATGTTAAATGTAATTTTGTTAGCCTATAAGGGAATATTAACCCCAACATTAATTACTTCCAAGGAGTTAGAAGGCATAATTAATGATTTTTTGGTAGAGGGGCATTATACCCCTATGGTAAAGTATGTCATGGTATATTACAACTTAATAACCACCAAGGTGGTTAAAAATAAAATTATTTTAGTGTTACCATTTAATCAAAAAGATGCAGATGTACTGATGTCCATACATCCTTTCCCCATGTTGATAAAGGAAAATGTAATCATTTCAAAAGTCAACAACATCCATTTGTGCTTTAGAAGAACATGGGTTAATGATGTCATTTATTACTGATGTTCAATTAAAGGATTGCATAATTTTAAAGGATAAGGAATACATCTGTAACCTTGACAACCTTTACGAAACTACTAATGCCTATCCTTGTGTTCAATAAATAATTGAAAACAAAAATCAAGAAACCAAATTGTGTACACAATTATCCAAACACCATTTTGCTTCCATCCTAGTAGAACAGTCAATTTTTGTATTTTCACTAAATACTGTAACAGCAATAATTAACTGCCATAATCTAAGTACTGAAATTAATTTCAGTAATGTTCATGCTTTTGACAAGTCTTGCAAGTTAGTTATCCCAAATAAATTATATTATGAACCTCATGTTTTTACAGAAATTATTTATCATAAGAATATCCCATACATAAACTATTCTAATTATATAAAGGAATTTAAATTGTCTCAATTAGAGTTAAAACAACTGAATGAGTTACCATTGGTAGATGAGTTTTCTTATTACAAAGAAAAGGTTTCACCAATTCTATGTCTGTTCAATTTGATCATAATATTGATTGTGATTGTCGTGTTCGCAATTTTAGTCAAACGTGTAGTGATTTCAAATATTGAGAAGATTATAACAGAAATAAAATGGGCCAAGGAAGAAGAAAAATTATCTTATAGACATGATTTATTGCTAATTTCTCTATATGTTATTGATTTCATTATGTATTCACTGTTGCAATTAACCTTTTTTAGTGTAATAATTCATTGTATATATATATATATATATTATATATATATATATATATATATATATATATATATATATATATATATATATATATTCTTTAGCCTATATTTCTTTAACTGATGACTCATTGTGTAGTGTGTGAGTTTTCTACAATATATTCTTGATTTAATTTTTAACATTAGTACATTGACACAATTTGTGCAATTTATTTTTGAGAGTATTACTTTATGGGCAATCATGTAAGTACTTTATTTTATGTGTAGATTTACACTTGTCCATTTGAACTATAGTTTTATCACACTGAGGGCAGTGTGAGATAGCGTGACCGAGTGGTGTTAGGGAATTAGAGAGAGAGAGAGAGAGAGAGAGAGAGAGAGAGAATAAAGGAGAGGCAGAGGGAACAATGATAACACCTAGGTTGTTGTCGCTCGAAAACTAAGAAATGCTGACTGAATAAACCTTCTTCCAAGAACTCAAAACAGTGAGCGAGTATATCGTGCCCAGGGCCATAAAACTGATTGTAAAATTTGGAAACTGTGGTCTCACGATTTAGCTTACTCAGTAATGACTCAGCACTGCCAAAAAGCTAACACCAGCCATATCTATAACCCCGCCTTCAACATGAGGCGTTTTCATGGAAATTCCATGAAATTGAGGGCTGGACAAAGTGATGTACTTCAACACCCTCCAATCAAACATTCTAGGGAGGGATCTTTCACACCCCCTCCTAAGATCATTTCCAATCAAGTCCTCTAAGGAGAGATTTGAACCACACCCACTAAAGTTCTTCCCAATCAACTGTTTGAGGGGAGGCCTTGCAGATAAAGCCTTCCAATAAGAAGCTAGAGGGAGGTGGAGATTGCTGATAACAAGAAATCCAGGGGTTCCAGAGACAGAGGAGCAGAGAAGAGCACGAGATTCAAGTTATCATCCACCAGTGAGAGTTATGTCTCCCCTTACTTTTGTGCTCCCCAAACAGAACAGACTGAGCTGAACTGTTTTATAAGAGTGATTTCATTTGCATAACTGTAACCATAAAAATTGTACTGAATTTATAATTTAACTTTTGTCATTAAAGTAAGGAAATTACAGATCTCGTCTCTATCATGCCTTTCTAAGAGATATTAGTACATCGAAAATAAATTCCCTTCCACGATAGCAGGTACAAGAAAGCAGTAAAGGTTGAATCTACACTCTGCGAAGTTTGCAGGTGAGAATCAAAATACTTCAATCAGATGCATTACAACTTTTCTCTCTCACCAAGCTTTTATGCCCTTTCTCCTTTACCTCTGACCATGCTTTTATGCCCTTTCTGTCACCTTTATCTCTGACCATGCTTTTATGCCCTTTCTGTCACCTTTCTCTCTGACCATGCTTTTAAGCTCTTTCTGTCACCTTTCTCCCTGACCATGCTTTTATGCCCTTTCTCCTTTCTCTCTGACCATGCTTTCATGCCCTTTCTGTTGCCTTTCTCTTTGACCATGCTTCCATGCCCTCTGTCACCTTTCTCTCTGACCACACTTTTATACCCTTTCTGTCACCTTTCTCTTTGACCATGCTTTTATGCCTTTTCTGTCACTTTTCTTCTGACCAAGTTTTTATGTCCTTTCTCCTTTCTCTCTGACCATGCTTTTATGCCCTTTCTGTCACCTTTTTCCCTAACCATGTTTTTATGCCCTTTCTCCTTTCTCTCTGACCATGCTTTTAAAACTTTAAATATTAAAAAGCTTTATGCCCTTTCTCCTTTATCTTCTGACCATGCTTTTATTTTTCTGCCACCTTTCTCTTTGACTTGATTTGCTTTTATGCCCTTCCTGTCACCTTTTCTCTGCCTAAGCTTTTATGCCCTTTCTGTCACCTTTCTCTTTGACCATGCTTTTATGCCCTTTCTGTCACCTTTCTCTCTGCCTAAGCTTTTATGCCCTTTCTGTCACCTTTCTCTTTGACCATGCTTTTATGCCCTTTCTGTCACCTTTCTCTCTGCCCAAGCTTTTATGTCCTTTCTGTTACCTTTCTCTGTGACCAAGCTTTTATGTCCTTTCTCCTTTCTCCCTGACCAAGCTTTTATGCCCTTTCTCCTTTCTCTTTGACCAAGCTTTTATGCCCTTTCTCCTTTCTCTCTGACCATCTCCCTTTTCATAAACTGAGGAATGATTTAAATGATGTAACTGGTTTCATAAGATCTCTCACTCTTCCTCTGCTGTCTTCCTCTTAAGTTATGAAACTTTCTCATCTCCCTCTGTTTAGTTCTTTCATTAAACTTCAGTTCTCATCAAACAATCGCATCTCACAACAGCAAACATACATATAAGCTTGGCAACTGTCCATGAAGGCTACTCTCCTACCTATGTCAAACTTGAAAATTCACAGAATGGGCGAATCAAGTGGCGAAAATAAAACTAAACATAATAACCATTCCGTTGCAGTTGATATGTTCACATATAAATAGCAAATCCTTGACAGTAATTGCAGCCATACTGTTTCCTGTCCTAAACATACTTTCGGTCCTTAGTCACCTAAGTTTCAAATATGGTTATTTTTGTTAAGTTTTAGAAATTCACGTAACCTTTAAAGCTTTGCACTTCCCTCATCCAGGCTAGCCTGGATACGTCAATAAAATTGGTCCTTTTATATTCAAAAGTTTTCAACCATATTCAGAGCAGTTTACATACCTTTTAATTACTGCATCAACGACATATCTTACCTGTTTTGACTAGTAGAAAGTTCGGATGGCTTTTTTGGAGGCCAGTCTTTTAAGGAATGCTGAAAAAAGAAAATAAGATGATCACATTCATAATTAAAAAAACACAATTTTAGGTTTAATGATTAAACATTACTTTACAGATACCTATAACATAGGGTTGAGTCACAGAAATTTACAAGTTCATGTGAAACACAATCCCATTATACCCCTGTATTTTGAAAATGCTGAATGTGTGTTTATGAAGGAGGTGAATGCTCTCCAGCATGTTTTACTGGCTTATTGAAAATTAGGAACTAGGTAAGTCCCAAAAATTCTGATTCTGCCATGATTTCTCAAAAAAAAAAAAAAGATATAAAAAGTTGCAAAATCAATCAAGCAGAATCAGCATTTCACATTAACCAATGTGGACTAGACTCAGATAACTATTCCCTTCACTCTTATCTGCTACTTGATGTAGAATCTTTCAGATAAGGCATGCTGTTTTAAACCTTACTTGGTTCTTAGATTGAGAATAAATTTCAAAGTAACACTGCTTTAAACAAAACCAAAAAAATTATCAAAGCTTAAAGTTGTGTGAAAACAAGGCGTTAAAAAAATGTACAAACTTTAATAGTAATCGCTGAATTGGAAACGGGTGTACAGGCAAGAATCAGACATCTGGTTGCAGTTGACATCGCATTTAAAGCATGTGGCTGGAGACATTCTGATGACCTATTTACATTCTACCCAAAAAGAATCAACTTATGTCCTAACAATTACATAATCATATAATGACAAGTGCTGGACTGAAGTGGAACAGTTGCTGGAGAAAACAACTACAGTACAATCATGATTACAACAATTTGCCACATTCACCGCAGCTGTAAGTTTAGTCGTGCATTCAGTCTCATACCTCGTGAAAATACGTGGTCTGAAAATGAATCACGATTAGCAAGCGTTTCATATCTTATGAAATTTTTCCTATATTCTGTTCACAAAACTCTGGTAACTGGATTGAAGAAACATTTGAACCAAGCCAGTTCCCAGGTTAACGCATGACTGATGAGAGTGGTGAATCTAGCTGCTGTTTTTTATCTTTAGAGACCTTTACAAAGCTATAAATGCTTAACGTTTTTACCATCATCACAGACTTAGAACTTTGATTCTAAAGTATCAAAAAGGACGAGCACCATCTGAGATGCATGCAGCTGTGTACTAGTTTTCAGTCAGCAAAATTACGTGTTACTTCTTGATGTAATGTTGCCAAATATAGACTCGTATCTCCCAGTTTCCATTATTCTGTTGATACAGTAATCCTTCGATTATCTGCAATAACAGAGCCAAGGCTCTGCCAGATAAGGTCAAAATCTGGGTAAGGTCAAATAAAAGTCTACGGATGTTAAACAGCTACAAGAGCATATCATAAGCCTATTTTCTGCAATTCTCTCGTATTCCCATCTCAAAGTTTTCCTTTCTTGTGTATCTTTTACGTCTGGCATCTCAGTGGTTCAACGTCCGTTTGCTTGATGAGCTACATTTGCCAAGTCTAATGAGTGAAATTAAGTGCCTTCTCTAGCCATAGACTTTGTTTATTTCATTTGATAGGCCTGCATGTTAATTTCATAATCAACAGAGCCTCTCTCTGCATTTCAGTAGACTCTGTTGCGTGTGCGATTGAAAGCTGCTTTCGCAATCCCCGCTTCCAGTTTGCCACTACACTACATTTAGCTCCATTGCCAACTTTTGAAATTGCCAACTTTATTTAAATATAATTATATACATATATATTATATATATATATATTTGTATATATATATATATATATTTATATATATATACAGTATATATAATATATATATATATATATATATATATATATATATACATATATATATATATATATATATATATATATATATATATATATATATATATATATATATATATATATAGTGGATTATACACATACCACACACTCACAATTATATATATATATATATATATATATATATATATATATATATATATATATATTTATATATATATATATATATATATATATATATATATATATATATATATATATATATATATATATATATATATTATATGTGTGAGGTGTGTGAATATATGTGTATAATATACTGGTCACTTTTACCATACACATATGTAGTATTTATTGATTACAATGCCCTCTTTACACCATGATTTATCATGATTTCTTCACATTTTGGAAATGCTGTTTACTATGAGGCCTAGAACCAAATTAAGAAAGAAATTAAGTTCATTCAGAAGCTCAGCCGAGATTCTATCCTGGGTCCACGGTATCCAAATGAGGTTACAGTAATTACCTGGGCACAAAGAAAGATGTGTTTATTCCTGCTCATATGTACTTGTGTCGGTCGAATTCAGATGCATTTAGTAGAGTTGTATTTAATTTTCGATCTGTTCTTTGTGAGAATAAACCTTCACCCTAAAAAATAAAGCACTAAAACGAATACTGGGCTATGATGGCACAGGTGGCTCTATTCCAGCTCTAGTAAATGTATCTGAATTCAACAGATATAAGTATGTATGAGCAGGAGCAAAATTATAATTTTCTTCATGGCCAGGTAATTACTGTTACTTCATTTGGATACCCCAGACTCAAGATTGGATCTTGGCTGGGCATCTGAATAAACTTCATTTCTTTCTTAATTGGTTCTAGTGACAAGCAGTAATCCTTCAATTATCTGGATTAATAGAGCCAAGGGTTTGTTGGATAATGGTGAGTAAAAACTGAAAACTTTATGTAAAAGGCAATTATTTACCTTTTTCCCCACGTTTTCAACAAAATATACTGCATGAATACATTGAAAAAATGCAACTCCTTCTTTTTCTCTCTCGAGTACCCTACCTGTGTTTACCCACAGTCTACCATGGTTTTACGACCATTAACGAATTTTTATACAGCAACTTCCTTGTAAGTTGTTCCCCATATTGTATTACCACACACGAGATTAAAATGTATAGGCTATGTGTGAACTAAAGACCTAGGCTACCCTATGTGTTACTCTCACAGTATCCATTTGCAAAGTTAAAATAGGCTATTGCAGCTGTATTTAAGATAAAGGTAATGGTAATGAAACTGTTATTTTAATTACAGAATCCATTTATACTGTAATAAATTATCATTGTAATATGTATAAAAAAAAAGACTGCCCTGCCTTTTGTAATGTTTACTTTCCCAGAATCAGCTGATTGAGCTAATACCGAAAGAATTAGGAAAATAATTTTTTACGTGCTCAAAGAAATGAATATATTAATGAAATTATTACTTTTATTTTTGTACACAAATGTAAAATGGTCATACAAAGGTAAACTGACATACTTTATGTGAGAGGAAAATACCTCAAAATCACAAAACAACTGTTTCCCGATTCGTTTGTTTAACGGTGAATAAACATACCTTAGTTTTCCCCCTGAATCTCTCTCTCTCTCTCTCAGTACTGTACACATATCCTTTAATGAAATATGAATTACTATATTCATAAACATAAAACACAAAACTAAAACTCCAGGAAGTTCATGACGCCGTCAAATGAGAGCTGCATACGTACGTGTTACATTTTTTTCTTGCTGCTTTGCTTGATATACTGTACCATTTTATTTCATGTTTAGTTGACTCTAATTCTGATTATCACACAACGTATAACAGAACACAAGACAGTATTTTATCACTGTTGATATTTAATCTCTAATCACCGTGAAGATATTTAAAATGCGAATTTCATGTGTAGACAACACAAAACCAAACAGACTACAGCAAGTTTGTAAGAGACTGTCGCACCGATGCCGTCTCTTCCAAACACGCGAGTGTGTGCGTCATCCATCGGAGGGGACAAGACAGAACAAGAGCATCCCATTTTCTCTCACTCGCAGAACATGTGTTTCTCCCCAACCATCGTTGTTTCAATTTATGTACTATCACCACTACTTGCATTGCCATGCAAGCATTCTAATCATGTACTCATAATGTTCCACCGAATCTTCTGTATCAAACTGTATGTATGTTTCCGTTTGTGAAGATGCCAAACGTCTCACCATTTCACATATATTATGCTACTGCATTGTGTTCATTAATCTGCCTCGAATCTCATGCAATTGGCCATATGTAGAATTTCCTGGCCTTTCCACTGATATATGTTTTATCACTGTACGTTTATTGTCTCTCTCACAATCGCCACCTGTTTGTCTGCCGACAAACACAGATGCCTGAAATGTTACCTCTGCTTTGTTCTGTCTGTGTGTAGATGCTAGTTTTCCGCCCGCACACGCTAATAACATCTTCGAAGATTCTGTACATTCATTCAGTAAGGAACCATCAATAAACCAGTCAACACTCAGCCAGTATGTCACTCAATCCCGTCCTTACAAGTTTACCCATGCCACAGAATCAGTGCGTACGTATGTGCTGCTTTTTTTTTTTTTTTTTGCTTTACTCGATTTAATGCACTGTGCTTCATTAAAAGTTTAGTTGACTCTAAGTATGATTATCATAAATATCATAACAGTTCACAAGAGAATATTTTATCACTGTTAATATTTCATCTCTCTTTCTCTCACTCTTGTATCCTACACACATGATTGCATTTATCATTTGGTTTGAAAGAATAAAAAATTAGAAAATACAGTAAAAATATAAATGAGAATACAGTATTGTAGCATAAAACATAAATAAAAAGTGAAGGGGAGTGTGTGTGTGTGATACTGAACTTACACTTCGATGTAAATATACCTGGGTTACTGTTCTATCCCTGTTTGCTTGTCTGTCTGTCTGTCTGTCTGTCTCTCTCTCTCAGTATTGTGCATATCCTTTAATAAAATGTGAATTACTGTATCATAGACATAAAAACACAAAACCAAACACGCTCTATCAAGTCAGGTCTACCTGGCCCTCTTCACCCATCCAACACTGCATCCCCACCCCCTCCCACCCATAGAATCTGCTCCCCAGGTCCACCCGCCTTCCAAAACAACACCTCTGAGCCTCACTCTACCATGCCTTACTGGCCCTCCTCTCTGATGGTGCCAAGTCATCCGACCCGCCACCCCCACCATGTAAACTTTTGAGGTCGCCCAACCCACCCAAAATCCTTTGCGGGTTAGTCCGAACGTCGGGAGTTACCAACATTTTCTTGAGACTGCACAGCATTGTCAACCATCAGAGGGCAGTTTTTTAAAATTCTTTGAAATTTATATACAGTCATCCTCGCCTTATCGTGGTTCAATCATCACCGTCTCACTGCATCGTGGATTTTTTGCATTCAATATATCTAAATCTGTATCACGGATTTTTCGCTATATCGCGGGATTTTGTGGTATTTATTTTTATTTTTGAGGTAAAATATGCATTTTCTAGCCTAAAATTTTTATTTTCATGACTACATATAAAATTTTTATAATAAAAAAAGATTTACTAATTTTCAAATATTAATATCAATGTAAACAGCAAAAAATATATAGAATGCTATATTAAAATCCCACAAAATCACAAAATAGCTTACTAATGTACACTCGGCAAGAAAAGTGAGAATACAGTTTTCATTAGATTTCGTTCATCGAATTTTAATTTTTTTCTTACAGAAAACACATAATCTCGGTAAATTTCTCTAGAATATGAAAATACAATGCAAATTATATCATATATGTTAAATCTGCAAAACAAAAACGTTCAGATACTTAAAAACACCATGCATGTCCGAAGTAATCAGAATTTCTCAGATGACCTCGTTCATAGAGATCTAAAAGATAGTGTATGGATATCTCGGTGTAGTACTGTTCATCAGAACGGCAATATTTACTCGTTTTCCGTTATGAACAGACTTATTATTGCATCATCATAGGAGGTAATGATAATTCCTTTAATTTTTACACATTCATGTTTGTATTTCACGGTGTTGAAAGTCAGCTGGAATTAATAGCAGTAAATGTTGTGACACCTAGGGTAGGTTGACCAAATCTATTTAAATCCGCAGGAGAGTTCTCTATGATGTGAGTGGCAGCGTGGGAGCTTCGGCGGGAAAACACAAGTAACTGGATGTTTCTTGACGTTGCCATAGTTTCTCTCTCTCTCTCTCTCCATTGCTAAAACATACTATACAAATATAGTATAGCTCAACCTCTAAAAGAAAAAAAATGAAATGAGTAGCCCTACTTATAGGCCTAGGTTTACACAACAGCAACTCTCTCTCTCTCTCTCTCTCTCCATTGCTAAAACATACTTTACAAATATAGTATCGCTCAATCTCTAAAAGAAAAAAATAATGAAATGAGTAGCTCTACATATAGGCCTAGGCTTACAAAACAGCAACTCTCTCTCTCTCTCTCTCATCATAACATTGCATTCGTTCCTTTATTGTCCCCACACGTTTTTCGTTGGACACTGCTCAAATTTAACTCTTGATTTCATTACGGAAGATCGCGTTTCTGATTATGCAAGCATTCCGTTCATTGTGGTGTCATAAATTCATTTGTGTAAGGTAACTTGGTAGGTTATGTGGAAAAATGTTTGTTTTGCTCAGAACTGTCGCTGCAAATTACAACTTGAACGAATACTGTCAAGCTTACTACTGCATTAAGCATCAATGATTTCAGAACCGTAGAATATGATTGAAAGTTATAGGAGGTCTAGCAAAAAAACAAACACGATAAGACTGAAGCTCCTCCCCTTTCTAGAGTTGCCAGATGTCACATTATTGAGCAATATATGTCCTAAGATTTTAAAAAACTGTATCCTCACTTTCCTTGCTGAGTGTACATAAACACCCCAGTTCAACCTCTCTCTCTCTTTCCCCCAGTATACAATCTTTTAATGAAAAAACAGCAAAATTTCAATAAAACTTTATTTCACTTACAGAATAAACTATACTGATCTATTATTATCATTATATATGTGTAAAAAACCAGTGTCCCGACATCTGTAACTGTTTTTACTGTAGGTTCATGTTGCCATATTTTTTCTTTCTCTGATTTACTGAACCGTGCTTCAGTAAAAGTTTAGTAGTTGACTCTATGATTATCACGCATCTAAAAGTACACAAGAGAATATTTTATCACTGCTGATGTTTCATCTCTAATCTCCGTAAAAATATTTAAAATCTGAATTTCACATGCAAGCAACTCAAGGTTACTGTATATTCTCTCATCGCCAACTTGTCAAGCCAAGACTTAGTCTCGTCCCAAGCTACTGTGCTGAGACTTCGTTTATATGTATGTAGTAAACACCAGTTCTTGTTCTCTCTCTCTCTCTCTCTCTCTCTCTCTCTCTCTCTCTCTCTCTCTCTCTCTCTCTCTCTCAATGAAATATGAATTACTATATCATAAACTTTTATGTACAAAATTAAAAATAATTTCATTAATAAATTTGTTTCTTTTAGCAACTAAAAAATTATTTTCCTAATTCTTTCGGTAGTAGTGAGCAGCTTCAGTCAGCTGATTCTCAGAACGTAAACATTACAAATGTGGGACGATCAGATTTTTTTATGCATATTACGGTGATAACGGATCAAAATAGTAAACAGTATACTAAATGGATTCTGTAAGTGAAATAGCATATTAATGTGTTTACATTAATATTAATATGTGAAAATTAGTAAATCATTGTAACATGTACTACATGCACAAGAAAATTTTTATCACTGTTGATGCTCTGTTCTGTGAACTATTACGTAGGTTCAAGAGTGTAGAAGGTGTTTAAGTGCATTGGAAGTGTTTATAAGAGTGTGGGAAAGGTTTATAAGAGTGTGGGGAGGGTTAATAAAGCCTTAAAATATATGTTTACAGTAAATAATAAAATAAATATAAGGTCACTACTTCGCAGATTTTCACCTATCACAGGGTCACAGGGGTTCTAGAACCTAACCCCTGCGATACACGAGGGACAACTGTATATCATGTATCTTTGGGGCCTTGATTCCTGGTCTGAGTGTGTTAGAGAATGTCAAGTTTCTGATAATGGCAATATGGAAAATTGAGGGATTACTGTATGTGTATGTATGTATGTATATATATATATATATATATATATATATATATATATATATATATATATATATATATATATATATATATATATATATATATATATATTATATATATATATATATATATATATATATATATATATATATATATATATATATATATATATATATATATATATATATATATATATATATATATACAGTAATACTAGTGAACTTGCGTGATTCGAGTTGCACGAATTCACAGACACAAGAACTTTTATTGGAATCTAACTAATTGTCATACATGAGTTTTTCACAGAAAAATGGACATTTGCGAATACTGAGAAACCCTGCAAAAGCGTTTATATTTAATCTTTTATGTAATTTATAAGTTTTCAAGCTTTTATGTGTAAATAAAATAAATTAAATAATAAAAATAATAATTTCTCTCTCTCTCTCTCTCTCTCTCTTTTACCGAGATGAGAGAATTTTTATGGTGCATATTATGCTTATTTGTTTTGTATGATAAGTAAATTTTTACCTAATAATAAGTACTAATTTTTAAATAACAATAATAATAATAATAATAATAATAATAATAATAATAATAATAATAGTAGTAATAATAATGATGATGATGATAATAATATAACTGTAATTACAAAATTCGTATGTGATACGTATTTTAAACAAATATCTTTCCTGCATCTTTTGTAATTCATTGAAGAGAAGCTCAAAGACAAACTTGTCAGATATGTCAATTTAACATGACAAGAAGGGGGAGTGTTGCTGATTAGCAGGTCAAAGGATTCTCTCTCTCTCTCTCTCTCTCTCTCTCTCTCGTAGTTAGTGCTCACACACATTTTATACCTACGTATTACTGTTTCTCTGTACTTCTTTACCGGTAAAGTAGATAATTTTAAATTGATCTAATTTTATGTGTACCTTTATGAAATGTAAATGCACTGTTCTAAAAAATAGACATACAGCATTTAAGAATAAAGAAAGTGACAGTATAAAGAAGTTTTTAAACACAAAGTTGAGAAGATTTCTAAAAATAGATTTTAATCTTCACACTCTCTTACATTTTTACGTTAACCATTTGTTTCTTTTTTTAAGGGTAATGTATGAAGCTAATTTTTAAATGAAATTACAGTAACTTTAATTTCATTTAAAAGTTAGTTTAATACTTTGGGAGCATGATTAGGGTCATATTCAGTGTTTAAACTCTAGAAATAAGCATTTATTAGCATTTTTAAAGACCATGCTAAACTTACACGGAAATTCGCCTTGCGTGAGGGGTTTGGAACCTAACCTTGCGTAAGTTTGGGGTATGACTGTATATACATATATACATACATATATACTGTATATATATATATATATATATATATATATATATATATATATATATATATATATATATATATATATATAAATTTCTGACTCACATCAGGATCGAACCCATGTATTTCAATTGAAAGGCAAGGGAGCTGCCCACTAGGCCATACAAGTATTGTATGGCCTAGTGGGTAGCACCCTTACCTTTCAATTGAAAGACCTGGATTCGATCCTGATGTGAGTCAAATTTATTTCTTTTACACATGTGATTGTGTGTTGATTAATAATATATATATATTAAAAATTTTAAAATTAATTTGTATTTTTCCTAGGATACAAACCTAAGCTTTCATAAATGGAGTTTATCATGTAGGCACGTTTCATCTGTCACTGAGTCATAATCAAATTCCTATCACTTTGGCCTGCAACTTCTCATGGCCTCATGCAGCCTAGCTCGTCCACTGAGTTAATCAGCCTCTGTTCCTGATCCTATTCCCTTTCTGATGATAGATCAATTACTAGAAGGGCAGATGAGGTGGTTAAAATACCCTTATAAATGTGTAGGTTTGTATCTCAGGAAACCCACAAATTACTTTTAAAACTTTTAAACTGTTCCAACGGGAACACAAACCTATGCTTTATAAACTGAGACTGACCCTTAGATGGGAGAATGATCTGTTCCTACTATCCATTATGGGCGTGCCTCATTTACAAGGGACTCCATTTAAGGCATTACCTGTGACAGAACCCACACACTGGAAGGTGGGGGGGGGCTGGCTCTATGCCTCAGACCACCTGCTGGGTTGCTACTATGGGACCCAAGGTGTACGTGCCCAGAAGTAGTGGACTAGCTCCCTCATGTAGAATAAGGTGAAGGAGGTCTGGCACTTCCACATGCCTGCCCTCCGCACTTGCAGGAAAGAGTGGTTCCTCCTTTATGCCACCAAAGGGCTAGTGGGCTAGATGCTGTGGATCTTGACTTTCCCC
Source organism: Macrobrachium rosenbergii (assembly GCF_040412425.1). Lineage (NCBI taxonomy): Eukaryota > Metazoa > Arthropoda > Malacostraca > Decapoda > Palaemonidae > Macrobrachium > Macrobrachium rosenbergii. Next base: position 53,937,525 of record NC_089781.1, on the reverse strand, counting down.
AGAAACTTTGGCCTGCCCCTGCTGGAGTCGTAGGTCCCCACGATGACTTCCCTCAGCCAGAAGGAGATGGTGTCTTCCTAGACCTGTTTCTTCACTTTGCCCATAATAATAACAGAGCCTCTTGCACCCAAGTCTCAGGGGACTGTTTTCTTTAGGTTACTGCATTAAGGCTCTCACCAGGCACAGCAACTTCTTATCTCTCCTGACGGAGTCCTTCAGGGAGGGGATGGAGAACCCTTCAAACCTGAGGTCCAGGATTTAAGGGTCCTGAGCTTGGCCACGAACTCTGGTACAAACTCCATGGACCAACCTTCCGGGTGGGTGACAACATAAGAGAGGCCATGCAGCTCCCCAACCCTCTTGGCAGATGCAAGTGCCAGGAGGAATACAGTATTGAGGGTAAGGTCCCTGTCAACAGCCTGTTAGAGGAGCTCACACGGGGCTCCCTGTATATTAGAGAGGACCTTGGTGATGTCCCACTCTGGGACCCATACCTCTCCTAGGGGCAACTCTTCCAGGAGTCACTGATGGTGGCTGATGGTTCCCAAGATCTCGAAAGGTTGATGCCCTTCAGCTGGAAGACCTGGGTGAAGGCTGCTCTGTAGTCCTTGATGGCAATCACTGACAGCCTTATCAACTCTCAGGAAGACCAGGAAGTCTGCTGTCTCCTTCACATACGTCCTAAGGGGATTGAGATCCCTCTGTGTGCTCCTGCACCAGAGGGTTGGACATTTGGGGCAGCTCCTTTGGGACATCTATTAGCAAGTGCAGCAGATCGGCATACTATTTGCCCTGCAGCCACAGGGGAGCCATCAGGGTCATCTGTAGGCCCTGAGACTGGTAGGGTCTGTTTAATTCCCTTCCTAGTTGACTGAATTGACGTTGGAAGGTGCCCTGCATCGCCACCCTTTGCTCTGGTGTTGGGGAACAGTACAGTGGGAACTTTGTGTTGAAGGCCATAGCAAACATGTTTGTTGTGGGACCCTGCCACAGGTCCAGCAGAATGTTTGCTACATTCTGGTTTAGTGACCTGGTCTCTCCTGCTGAGCTCATCAGCAACAATGTTCGTTTTCCCCAGGATGTACCTGGCAGTCAGTTCTAAGTCCTGGGAGGGTGAGAGAGACCATTCTTCCCTACTTGTTGATGTGGGCAACTGCTTACATGTTGTTGCTCATCAAAGTAAATGAGTGGCACATGAGATGTCTGACATGTAGGAGTGTTAGCCACACTGCTTTCATTTCAAGGAGATTTATGTGCTCCTCCCTCTCTTCTGCACCCCACATCTCTGAAATGCACTCTTTGTTGCAGTATGCACTCCATCCTTTTCGGGAAGTATCGGCTTGCTGAGGGGAATTCTGGATGTCAGGTTGGCTGGGTCTCTCCACCAGGCTACATCCTCCTCCTCTGGTCGCCAGCAGGTCTCCTGCATCTGCCACTGGAGGGAATGGAGGTGTGCTCTGATTCTTGGGTAGGGGAGAGCGGTGATGGTTCGGACATTTTTCTAATTTCTCTCTAGAAGTCAGAGTTTAAGGAGCAGTGATATCCTTGGTATGTCAATGTGTAGCCTCATCATCCTACATTTACCAGTAAATGTAGCAAGTCGTATACTTTACTATACTTGAAGCTATTTATCTTCAAGTACAAGTTTCCAAAATGTCCAAATCATCCCTGCCCATGGTGATGATTCGGACAAGAGCATGGGATGATTCAGACAATTATCATAATTGACATTTACCTTCAAGTCAGATGATAAATGAAACAGAAATACCATACGAAGTGTTTTATTGAAATAATCATAATCAACTTAAAAGATTATTCTCTCCCTTAGTGAATGGCGGCCAGAAAATCTACGATGTTTGCTGAGAATAAATGTTATAGTAGTCTTAAAGAATATTGTAACCATCAAAAAAACAAAACAAAAACTAAACTTGAAATATCCTTCCACCAAATTCTTAAATGACCAAAATTTACTTGAAATTATTCTCCCCATGAGTAAAAACAAACATAAATCGTAACTCAAATACTTGAAATTTGTTGTGCCTAAATATTAAATTTGGCCTAACGAATATTGTATCCTGCAAAAGAAAAGCAAAATTTGAAATACCCCTGCTTTTTTTATACTCTGCTGAACTGGGTTTGGAAGCACTCCAGTTACTGCCTCTTTACCAATAGTTGCTTCATCCTCAATTTCTGGAAATCTAAAACTATTAGCAGAAAATTTCTGTGATTTTCTTAAATAAAAAACCTGAAACTCATCACCCTCGTCTAAATTGCTGATTAACTTGCTACCTTTTACTGGATCTATCCTAACAAGAACAAAATCTCCCTCCTCTGGGACTTTATCAATAAAACCCACTTCTGTGTCTTCTATCTCCTCCTCTGAGATGTCAGAAGAATTATTGTTAAGATCAGCTGTCAAGAGATCTTCAAGATGATGAAGGTCTTCATCACTGGTCTGGGCCTCTGTATTTAACTTTTTTGTATTTTTCTTGCTTTTTAATGTTCTTGAGGTACTCATGTGAGGTTGTTGTGCTTTTAGGTGGTGCAGTTGGCTTTGGCCTATCAGTCACAAAAGCCCTGCCAAAGTGACTTTCTTGAAAGAATCAGTGTAATATGGGTGAATGCCAATGGAATGGAATCCAGACTTGAAATTCACATTTTAATTTGTAATTAGGGGGTTCTATGATGGGTTTATGAAGTGCTTTATAAGGTAAAGGTAATGAGGGGCCAATGAATGCATATACACAAAATATAACTTAAATAATGTTAGTGAAAATCTTCTGTTTCTTTGTTGGAATTCATAATTAGTAAAGGTTTGCTAGGAGGGATGATTCGGACACGTCTGAATCATCCCAACCCTAGAATGTCCGAATCATCCCCCACATATCATAACCATTTGATGACACCCGAAAATTCAAATCCTTGCAGATTACAGGCAGGTAATAGCTACAACTTCTTCGTCACATAGTACAAATTCACACCCAAACTCATAATCAGCTCCCTTATCATATTCACTACACCAAAGCTTATGATTCAGACGCAAAAAATTACATAGGAAATGAGATAAACCACAAAAATTACCCTCAATCTTAAAGTAAACGACCCTTCGCAACCAAAGTCCATGTGTCAATGGCAAACAAACTCTCGCGATTTCACGTGATTTCTCTGAGCTGAGGGTCCCTTACATTTTCCAGGAAATGTACTGTCCGAATCATCACCGCTCTCCCCTACCAGCTTCATGAGGGAGATCAAATGACCCAACAGGAGCTGCCACTTCTTGGCCAGTGGAGAAGTCTCACAGTGGAATTTGAGAGCGATGTCCATCAGTCTGGCTATCCTCTCCTGTACAGAAAAGGCTCTCACCAGTTGCTTGTTCAGCCTCAAGCCCATGTACTTGATGGTTGTCTATGGCTCGAACTCGGGCTTGGGTAGGTTCACTATGAGATACAAAATCTGGCACAGGTTCAGCACTATGTCCCTCGCCTTCTCTGCTGCTTCCCTCTCTCAATGAGGCAAGGATCAGCCAACTGTCCAGATACCTTCATAGAGAGATGCCCTTGGAATGTTACCAAGAGGAGACCAATTGAAAGACCCTTGTGAATACTTGGGTTGAAGTTGCTAGGTTAAAGCAGAGCCCTGAATTGGTATGTCAAGGCCTTGGTGACGAACCATAGGTAGTTCCTGGAGCTGGGGTGCATGGAGATGTGGAAGTAGGTATCATGCAGGTCTACTGGGAAAATGAAATCCCCCTCTCTTATGGACACCAAGACTGACTGAGGCATCTATATGTAGAACCCCCTGGATGTTTTCTCCATCAGGAAGAGATGACTGTAAAATCTGAGGGAGTTGTCTGGTATAATCTGCACTGGCCCCTTCTGTATCACTACTTTGATTACCTTCTTCAGGGCTTTCCGCTCTGGTGAGTCTGGTCTGTAGGATGGAAATGGGATGGGTTGGGGAGCCAGAAGGGCCCTTGTTGGGCGAAAGGGCACCCTGTACCCCTGTTTCAGGATTGCTACTGTCCATTCCTCCACCCAATATTGCTGCCACACCATTCACCTATTAGCTAGGCAACCCCCCCCTCCCCTACTCGTGGCAGCTCAAGGAGTGATTCTTCTCACCTTGAGCCTCCCCTCTTCCCTGGTCAGTTCCTCCATCTGTGGGCATGCTGAGCTGAACAAATGGACTGAGGGACCACATCTTCCCCTCTGTTGGGCTCACCACTAAAGCACAGATGCCTATACCTAGGCCTTGGGGAAGAATGTCTTTCACTGAACTTGCCCTGCCTGCCCAGTGGGGTAGCTCTGCTGGCACTCTACCTTAGCGACTGGGCAACCAGGGAAGAAGAGGCCTGAGAGAACAGGGTCTCTCGACAACTCCCTTCACACTTCTATGGCCTTCAGCAGTCTCTCTGGCAGGTAGCAGCTCGAGGAGTACTGCAGCAACAACCAACTCTATTGAGAAATGTTCCTCTGGATCACAAACAGGGAGGACTCACATCACCTAAGGATGATGTTTGCCCAGAAGTGACCTATCTGCCACACGATGTATGACAGTGCCTTGCTCAGTGGCCCAAAGCACATCCTGTGGATGGGACACCTCTCTAAGATAACAGCATCTTTGATCTCTGTTAGCCCCACTGCCTGGCATTTCTCAAACCAAATGAAGATGGCTCTCATGGGTCTAGCTAATGTTAACTGTGTTGGAGGCCTCAGCACCAATGAACTTTACTGGCTTCTGCTTGAAGTAGTGGAGTGTTACACTGTTCCCCAACCTGCAGATTGCCAAGTAGTTGAGATTCCTGGAAATGGTGGTGGACTTCTCCAGAAGGTAGTGCTTGGCCTGACAGGGCATTGGGAAGGGAAGCAACTTCTCCAACCTTGCCACAGCCAGAGAGTTTTTTGATCCTACCACCATACTGTCTAACACAGTGATCAGACCTTGGACCAGAAGAAAAACTGGGATGTGGAACGACTGTTTCACCTTAGGTACCATCTCTATCAATTGTTCAAAGCAGAAGAGCCATTTGGGATTGTCGGAGATAACTGCTGGAGGGTTTGTCAGACCTAGGTGGCGATGACTGTGGGCTACCAAGTCCAAAAAACCACACTCCTCTTTGGGGGTCTCTAGGTAAGCGAAGTCTTCCTAGCCCTTGTGATTTGGGGCACTCCTCTCTGCCTCACTCACAAGTTGTCTGGGGCAGTCAACGAGGAGGTTCCTCTGCTGGAGGGGGAAGGCTGACTAGTAGTTAGTTCCTCACTGGACAGGTTGGTATAGTTCTCGGCTAACACTCTGCTGGGCCTGCATTCGAGTCTCCGGCTGGCCAATGAAGAATTAGAGGAATTTATTTCTGGCGATAGAAATTCATTTCTTGGTATAATGAGATTCGGATTCCACAATAAGCTGTAGGTCCTGTTGCTAGGTAACCAATTGGTTCTTAGCCATGTAACATAAGTCTAATCCTTCGGGCCAGCCCTAGGAGAGCTGTTAATCAGCTCAGTGGTCTGGTTAAACTAAGGTATACTTAACTTTGTCTACGGAGCCTTTCTCCATCCTGCCTTCCACCAGTCACTAGTACTTTGAGGTGGGGAGAGAAGGACATCATGGAGTTGGATCTAGACCTCTCCTTCAATGCTGTTGCCCCATCACACTTTCGCACATGTTGTCATTGGGGACAAGCCTTCTGGAGGGCAAGTTCCAGTTGCCCAGAAATAGGATCGGCAGTTGATTCTCTCTGATTGATGGATGTTGGACAGGCTGGCCCTATTTGCTAAGCAGTTTGGCACTTATCAATCATTTCTCCCAGAGGGGGTCGTTCACTTCCTGACAGGGGAGGAAGAGATGCAGTTGTAGGAGGCTTATAGCAAGAGGAGGGAGCCTAGGGGAAGCTGGAATGGGAGGAGGAACAGAAGGATTCATGAAAACCTCCCTGTATGACACAGTAGTCTTCTTTCATCTTCTTCTCTCATAAAGGGCCCACTGTGATCATTTCTTGTGCATTTTCCCCCTGCACAAAATACACATAGAATGCAGGTCAACCGCTGAAGCGGACATGGGCTTGCTGCATGGTTTGCTTTTCCCAACAAAATGTCTAAATTCTGGCTTACTATCCTCCATGGTAGCACAAGGGGCTTACACTGGAAGTACAACACTACGAGACCAGAGAGGTCAACCACGTGGCTCACACACCACAGACAAAAGGAAAGCAAAGAAAAGACCTCTTGCCCCTGAAATAGCGCACTGCACTGCAAAGCAATCATATCCAGCAACTGGGAGGAATTGGAAGCACAACAAGCAGGGAAAATAAGGAGCACTACAAAATTCTTGTACATGTGGAGCACACAAGGGAAATCTCCGCAAAAATATGAGAGACAGTCAAAGACAACTGGATGCACTGATGGCCGAGAACACAGTGGATGAGCTAAACAAACTAAATGGATTTTATGATACAGAAATTTACCCACTCATCCTTAATAACGGGATTCTTTTCAAGTGCTAAAGGAAATACATTCATGCAGATCTACTTCCAATGGGTTTTATTCTGCCAGTAGAGTAAACTCCCCCATATTCGCATTCTCATGATTCGCGGACCCACGTATTCGTGGATTTCTCTGTGGAACGTATCTACCCATTATTTGCAGAAAATTTGCCCATTCACGGTATTTTTCACTGAGAAATATTCACTAAATACTGGATTTTCATCTCATTTTCATGACTAAATGCAATTTTTGTGATAAAACTATTAAAATACTCAGGTAATGCTCGAGTTACGATAATTCACCTTACGATAATTCGATTTTGCAATGGGGTAAGCAATTAATACCAATATGACAATATTATTTATTAAATATTTTAAAATTTCGCGCAGGCGCAGGCAGCAGTGTAATCAAGCAGTTAGAGAGACCAAATTCCAATAGACAACTTTTCTTCCATCTCTTTATCCCATCTTCTAGTTAAAAAAGTAACAGAGAATGATAAAAGTATTGTTAGTAACATTATACTCTTTTAGTAAATGCGTACAGCCATAAACAACCGACCTAGAAACTGTTGTTTTGCTTATAACCGAATCGGAAAACAACAGCATGGTATTTCAACCATCAAAACGGTAATAAACAATTATCGTAGGTTATGGCACAAATGATGTTAAGTAGAATAGGACTGATATATTTTTACATTATACCCTTATTCGGTATGAATAAAAGATTGTCAAGGATATATACCTGCTAAATTTAAGCTCCAAATTGTGGCTGAAGCTGAGAAAACAATGTTCTAGCTGCTAATGACTACACTGTAAATTATCGTGCATCGACAACATGGATGAAACTTAATCGTAATTAAAATTGGAAAGAAAGTATTTTCATCAAAACTACTGGGCATGAAAGAACACATTACTGTTATTTTAAGCCAATAAACAATAAATACATAAAACTTGTATTATGATGAAGTCAAGTGAAAATAGCGAACGGAATCTTGAATTTTTTTACACAAAACAAACGCCCCCAAACGGCCAGCGTCATCTATTAACGAAAATAATAGATAAATTAATTTCACAACGAGACGTATTTTAGTTATATTTCGACTTTAAAACACTTCGTATAACAAAAATAACCTTGCCCCTTATAAATAAAGTATCTAGACTTGTAAAGACATCTGTAAAGTCATTCGTGAAGTCTCTGCTAAAAGTGTTAGTTGTAATGTCTCTGCTGAGCAAGTTTTCTGTGGTGACGTCCCATTTTCTTTGCCTACAATTAGTCATGCCTAACGTGCCAGGTCACGCAAAGTTCAATCATTTAAACTATGTATATATTTGTTTACCAGCTGTCAAAAATGTATCACATGTTTCTTCTTTCACAGGCATCAAGATTGTATCCAATTACATTTCTGTCTGTTCTTACATTGTAAAGTGTACTGGTTCACTGTATTTATTGTTATTTATTATCGACCTCAGGTCACTGAGGTTTCCATTGTATTGATAGAGAATGACACCAGTCTGCCGCTATATACTGTAAACCGCCTGGATCATGAATAACCTTACCCTGCTCGTTTCTTTCGCACCTCTTATAAGTGGTGACCCTGGAGTGGTTCCTGAAGCCATTAGCGGACCCATACGGCAACTCAGTCTTGGCTTCAGGAACTTACTCACGCCCTTAGCGGACTAATTATGGCGCTGAACCAGCATTTGGGCATGCTGATTCTCGTTGGCAAAATCACCAGCGTCATTAGCGGACTCACACGGCTCGCTTCCAAGTGCGTTTTGATGCGAGTACCCTACTCCAGTTAAGAGGGCAAAGAGCGAGTGTGGACACAGACATCCCTTCCCTCATTCAGTTAACCGCTAACCTCGCGGTTTCGGATGTCTACCTCACCCCCATATCACCTGCACCTGCCCCCGCGCCGAGGCTCTCACGCTCCTCCACACCCCTGCCCAGGGCCCTGCCTGGCAGGACAATCACGGGTCACCCTGACCTTAAAACTGCCACCGTTTCTGCAGAGGAATCCATCGTCAAGGCTGTACAGGGTCGAGAGCCAGTTCCAGATGGCAGAACTCACCGATGGGGTGCTGCAGGCAGACACCGTACTTAACGCCCTGCCGGAGGAAATCTACAAAAAGCTCGTCCTGTGGGTGTCGGACACACGTCCCCTCACCTACCACCTCCTGAAGAAGTCCCTAAGAATATCTTAGTTTAACCAGACCACTGAGCTGATTAACAACTCTCCTAGGGCTGGCCTGAAGGATTAGACCTATTTTTACGTGGCTAAGAACCAGTTGGTTACCTAGCAACGGGACCTACAGGGTATTGTGGAATCCGAACCACATTATAGCAAGAAATTAATTTCTATCACCAGAAATAAATTCCTCTTATTCTTCATTGGCGGTGGGAGATTTGAACTCACGGCCAACAGAGTGGTAGCTGAGAACGGAACCCACTCGCCTAACGAGGATGATGAAGAAGTCCCTACTCAAGGCATGCTCCCTGCCAGTCGCCGAGCGGGCCGCCCGCGCCCTCGACCTCGCCGTCAGCCCGCGGCAGGAGTAGAGCGCCATGGAGTCTTGGGGCAACAGAGTGGTAGCTGAGAACAGAACCCGCTCGCCCAACGAGGAAGATGAAGAAATCCCTACTCGAGGCATGCTCCCTGACGGTTGCCGAGCAGGCCGCCTGCACCCTCGACCTCGCCGTTAGCCCGCGGCAGGAGCAGAGCATCATGGAGTCATGGGGCATGATTCAGGACCTCCTCACCCTCCCAGACACCAACGGCAGCAGAAAACAAAACAAAATGAGCCTGTCGCGGGAGCTCCTCCTTCGTCAGCTCCTCCCGGAGGTCCGGACACAAATCCCTGAGCCCTACGCCATGCCCCTCGATGACCTGATCCGCACGGCGCAGAACCTGACAGACTCCGTGAGGGCAACGAAGCGGGTACCAGCACCCGCACTACCAGTCAGCACCATCCAGCAGGAGGAGGGCACAGAGCAGGAAGTCAACGCCGTCGCCAGGAGGCGCCCAGCGCCTCACAACAGGTGGAATTCCCCGGGGCTGTGCCACTACCACAGGAGGCTTGGCAAGGACACCCAGAACTGCCTGCCGCCCTGTTCATTCACTCGTTCAAAAAACGGGGGTGGCGGCAGCCATCAGGACAGGCCGCCATGGCAGCAAAACCCAGGGGCCCAGAACCAGTAGGCTTCTACGTCCGCGACACCGTCTCCTGCAGGATGATGCTGGTCGACACGGGGCTGTTAGATCAATCTTCCCGGCATCCAGTGAGGATCTCAAGCGAGAATCGGACCCGGCTGCCTTCCTGACAGCCGCCAACGGGTCCCCCATCCTCTCCTACGGCACCAGGCCCCTGTCGATCTCCATCCTCGGCCGGAGATATTCCTGGGACTTCATCATCACGGACGTGCGGATTTCCTTGCCCACTTCGGGTTGGCAGTCGACGTCGGTAGGAAGCGCCTCCTCGACACCGACTCCTGCCAGTCCCTCCCGTTGGCAACGGGACCCAAGGCGCCCACCATCTGTTCCGCCGCCCCCCACCAGTACATACAGCTGCTGACGGAGTCCCCGAAGTTTTCAGGCCCGAGCTCTGCCAAGTCCCCGGGGCCCCGGGCAAACATGGCATCTACCATCACATAAAGACAAAGGGCCCCCCCTGCACATGCAAGGTTCCGGAGGCTTCCCCTACGGCGCCTACAGGAGGTCAAGAACGCATTCGCCGAAATGGAGCGGATGGGAATCTGCAAGAAGGCCTCCAGCCCATGGGCCTCCCCCCCGCCTCCACATGGTGCAGAAACCAGATGGCTCCTGGAGACCCTGCGGCGACTACAGGCAGCTTAACCTCGCAATGGAACCTGACCATTACCCCCTGCCGAACATGCAGGACCTAACGGCTTCCTTCCACGCGGCCAAAATTTTTACTAAGTTGGATCTCTTGAAATCCTATTTTCAAGTACCAGTCGCGCCAGAGGACATACCAAAGACCGCCATCATCACGCCTTTCGGGTCCTACGTGTTCGCCTTCTCCACCTTCGGCCTGAGGAACGCCAGGGCGACTTTCCAGCGGCTCATGGACAGCATCCTGGGGGACCTGAAGTTCTGCGTCTGCTACGTAGATGATATCCTTATATTTTCCAGGTCCCACAGGGAACACCAGAAACACATCTGGGCAGTCCTGCAGTGCCTACAGGAGAACGGCCTCGTCATATGTTTCGACAAGTGCACCTTCGGCGTCCAGAAAGCCGATTTCCTGGGCCACGAGATATCCCCGGATGGTGTCCGCCCACTCACATCCAAAGTCGCAGCTGTCACCAGGTTCCCCACCTCCGTCAAGGCCGTCCAGAAGTTCCTCGGGATGGTGAACTACTACAGGAGGTTCATCCCCTGGATCGCGCACACCATGGCCCCCCTGACGGAAACGCTCAAAAGGTTAACGAAAGTCCTTATTGTTGGGACCCAGCCAGCAGCAGGCCTTCTCCCTGACGAAGGCTGCCCTCGCCGAGGTAACTGCCTTGGCCCACCAGGATCCCAACGCCCCCCTCCAGCTGACGACGGACGCCAGCAACGTCGCCTGTGGTGCTGTCTTGGAGCAGGTCGTCCACACCGGCCCCCAGCCCATCGCCTTCTTCAGCAAGAAATTCAACCCTGCAGAGGCCTGTTACAGCACCTTCGACCAGGAACTCTGCGCAGTGCACTGTGCAGTCCGGCATTTCAAGTTCCTCCTGGAGGTCATGCCCTTCACAATCTACACGGACCACCAACTGCTGGTACACGCCTTCACAAAGCAAGGAGACGCATGGTCTTCCAGGCAGCAACGGCATCTCTCGGCCATCGCCGAGTTCACCTGCTCCATCAATTACCTCCCTGGCAGGAAGAACCCCGTGGCGGATGCCCTCTCCAGAGTCAAGATGAACGCGGTGCAGCTCGGGATCAACTACGAAGACCTCGCCAGGGAACAGGCCGCCGACCAAGAGACCCCAGCCTACCGCACCGCCATCACGTCCCTGAAGTGGCAGGACGTGCCCCTCGCCCCCCGGGGCCCAAGTCTCCTCTGATGTCAGTACCGGCCAGCCCTGCCCCCTGGTGCCAGCCTTCTGCCGCCGCCAGGTATTCAACGTCATCCACAGCCTCTCACACCCCTCCGGCAGGACGACGGCCAAGCTGCTGTCAGAGAAGTTTGTCTGGCTAGGAATGCAGAAGGACGCGAGGTCCTGTGCAAGGCAGTGCCTGCAGTGCCAAACCAGCAAGGTGGGGCGTCACACTGAGTCCAGGGTAGGCGAGTTCCCGCAGCCAGAGCGACGCTTCGGCCACATCCACATTGACATCGTTGGGCCCCTTCCCCCATCAGGCGGGTCCAGATACCTCCTGATGGCGGTAGACCGCTCAACGCGGTGGCCCGAAGCCAATCAGCCGCTTCAGCGTCCCAGACCACATCACAACCGACAGGGGTCCTGCTTTCCTGTCTGAATTGTGATCCGCCCTGGCTTGGCTGCTGGGGACAACACATCACACACCATGGCCTACAACCCAGCGGCCAACGGCTTGGTCGAGCGGTTTCATAGGTCCCCGAAGGCGTCCCTTATGGCCCGCTGCACCACCGAGGACTGGAGGTACCAGCTGCCGTGGGTCCTCCTCGGGTTGAGAACCGGCCCCAGGGCCAACGGTGCCCTGTCTGTGGCTGAGAAAACCTACGGTGAGTACCTCATGGTCCCGGGTGAACTTCTGACAGAGGATCGCCACGACCTATCGGTTCAGAGGCTTCGCGACATAGTCGGCAAGTTCGCCCCCTGCAAGCGGACATATACCGACAGGTCGGCCACCTTCATACCGCCCGGGCTGGCCTCCACCACCCACGTCTTCGTCAGGGATGACACCATCCGCCCGCCACTGACCAGGCCCTACAGGGGACCCTTACGCATGCTGGAGCGGAACACCAAGGTGTTCCTGCTCACACTTCATGGGAGGAACGACTGGGTGTCAATTGACCATGTCAAGCCCGCCCTCCTGGAGGAGGACACAGACGTCACAGCATCGCACCCTCCGCCTGCTCAGCCTTCGCCACAGCCGGGCCCTCGTAAGGGGCGGGCATGCGGCCGCCCCCGAAAAAGCCTGCCCACACCCGCAGTCAGGCAAACCCACACAGAGGGCATTCCCCCAATGTCCTCACGCAGCCGGGGCCCCCTGCAGCGCCCCAGCAGATACGCCGACTAATCAGACTTTACCCACGTCTTGGGGGGGGGGGAGTATTTGTAAAGACATTTGTAAAGTCATTCGTGAAGTGTCTGCTAAAAGTGTTAGCTGTAAAGTCTCTGCTGAGCAAGTTTTCTGTGGTGACATCCCATTTTCTTTGCCTACAATTAGCCAGGCCATGCAAAGTTCAATCATTTAAACTATGTATATATTTTGTTTACCTGCTGTCAAAAATGTATCACATGTTTCTTCTTTCACAGGCATCAAGATTGTATCCAATTCCATTTCTGTCTGTTCTTACATTGTAAAGTGTACTGGTTTGCTGTATTTACTGTTATTTATTATCGACCTCAGGTCACTGAGGTTTCCATTGTATTCCGCGGCACGATGTCAGTCTGCCACTATATAAACCGCCTGGATCATGAATAAAGTAGCAGTAACCTTATCCTGCTTGTTTTTTTCGCACCTCTTAGACTAGAGATTCATTTACGCTAACTAGAAGCAAGAAAGCGCCCTGAATTTAGTTAAATGCGGCGAAATAAACACCGTGTAACATTTCCAAACCAAAACATTGATGATCGCAATTTATAGTACAAAAGCAATATAAGAATATATACAATATTATTGCATTCAGTGAATTAAGGCATAACATTTTAAAAGATCCATGGAAAAGATGCATATTCGTTATGTTGACGTTTGTACAATACAATATGCATATATAGAGTACAGCGTAATGTAGGCTACGCTACCGTGTATGTATAAAATGTACCAGTGTAGGCTAAGCTAATTCTTGTTTGTTATTCAATTTCTCTTTGTATTGAATCATCATAAGTCACTTTGCATGAACCTCCAGAATTAGCTGGGATTAATAATTACTATACCGTGTATGTAAAAAGTATATTTTATAGTGTAGGCTAGGCTACCATATATATATACAGTACATGGTACTGAATACCCTAGTGTGGGCTAGGCTATGTTTGAGATACGTGTTGGTATTTCTTACGTTTTTTCCAACAAACAATGGTTTTTTTCGGAACCTAACCCCATCGTAAGTAGGATAATACCTGTATAAGCATTTTTTGTTTGTTTTGTGTGTGTTTGAACTATCACAATAGGCAGTTCTAAGTGTTTTTAGAAGGGTTCTATGTATTCTTTGGTTTTAGCTATTCATTGGGTGTGTGGTACTCATCCCCGCGAATACAGGGATTTACTGTAATGACATCGCAGGTTTTGAGAAATTGTTTTGAAGGTCTTCCTTGTCTTATGTGAATCTAAAAAAGTACTTTTTCATAATGGTAAGTTTTGTCAGACAAATTAAAATCTCAGAGATGCTGATTTTATATAACTCTGGTATGATAATTCCAATAGCTAATGATTTTAATTATGTACCAACTAACATAGCCTACAACCTTTACCTGGTGCTTGGGAATAGACCTGGCAAACAAAGTTATAATCTGTATAGAAATACATTGTATGGATATCCACTTAGTTTTGTATTAATTGAGTTTAGAAGCATTTCTGAGTAAATCTTTTTAAGGCAATGTTATTGTAGTAACTGTGAATTAATAATTTAATACACTACTACTGATTACGGATATGAACCACTGATCATGATACCTAACAGCTTGCTTTAGACACATACTTGTAGCCATGTCAGCTTGTTTTAATTTGGAATGTTTGCTGCCTATATACAGTGATGCAGGTAGCTAACACTAGGTAGATTTTAATAAACGTTCCTTTTATCACTACAGTGACAGATCCCCTGTGCCACAATGAATTGCTAAATATGTTTTTCATTTGCAGCAAAGGCTTTTCACTACCTACCATACACCAGCCCCTGTAGGGATAAAGGATAATTTGGTTGGTAGCTGGACACACATGAAACATGCTACATGCTCTTGGCAGCAAGTTTACATGATGAAAGAGCTCAATGTCAGCAGTCTCTATGAGCTGTAGGCTTCAGTAGGAGAATGGAAGGAGAAGTCTACATTGTTCTGGCAGAACTCTGGCAGTATGTGTTTCCATCTCTCTCTGAGCAGAATTCAAGTTTGAGCCATTACTCCAAAAGCAGTGGATTCTTAAAAATCCCACTTCAACTCCTCTGATGGGGACGAAGGGGATATGGCCATTGAATTTCCCTTCTGAATGCAGAAGATCTAGGGAATAGTCTTCTGCTTTACATGGGAGAGATACCTCAGATGAGAATCTTGACTCTCCTATGCAGCAATCAGATATCGAAGGGGATCTTGATAGGGTTTACCCAACCCCATCTGAAGTCTGTACCTTTTAGGGGGTATAGATTTATCCAGGACTGCCATCTGCCAGGAAGGTGATATGACTGCCTTGGCTCAATCAGTTCATGCAAGCTTCCCTGATAACTAAATTCTGCTTGCTGTACTGTCAGAATTCCGGGAGGAAATCATGAACAATATCAAGAATGTCCTGGCTACTGAGCATCAGCATATCAATCAAGCCATCCATGGTTCCCATGAAGAATTAAAGTCTCTCCAGAATATGGAATTCCATGTGACGAGTAATAATTTCTCATCCTTTAAACTAGAAGATAGAGAGGCTGCACAGTCTGTCCAGGCAGAGATTGGTCCCCTCAATAAAAACTTATTATTATCATTCAGAAGATGAAACCTATTCATGTGGAACACGCCCAAAGAGGCCACTGACTTGAAATTCAAGCTTCTAAAGAATATGGTGATCATTAGAGAGAAGTAAGAGGAGGTAAAGGGAAATATAGGAAGAAGTAAGAGGAGATAAAGAGAAATATAGGAAGAAGTAAGAGGAGGTATAGGAAAATATAGGAAGAAGTAAGAGGAGGTAAGGGGAAATACAGAAAGAAGAGATCCCAATATTAAGGACGGGCATAATCATATGAGGCAATATAACAAATGCCGGGCTACCTCTTACGAGTATTAATATTGCGCGCCAAACAGTTTGGATAAATTTAGCGGGAAAAATGTTCGTATCACTTCTGTGGGCAATAAATGACCTAGGCAACTGTAGCAGGGGTATGTACTGCCTCTCTGTAGCTCCAGGATGTCTTTTTTATTTTTTTGCTCATAAATATACCCAAGGATTGCTGTTGGTTTTAGTTCTTATCTTTTATGATAGTATGTAAGCTATAATTGTAATTTTGCAAAGAATTGTTAGAAAAAACATGTATACCTCACGAAAAGGTACAGCGTCTCCCCAGCTCAGTAAATCTTGTAAATATTTTACAATAAATATAGTCAGAATTTGTTACTGATTTTAGTTCTTATCTGTTATGAAATTGTGTGAGCTGTAATTATACTTTTACAAAATAAAATAAAATAAATTATTAGAAAAAAACATGTGTAACTTGGTAAAATTAGCATATCTTTACGAGCGTCTTGGAAAGGAGGCCCCACACAGGGTTGTAAATATTCACTTTCAGCTTCCCGTGGAAGGTACAGAAAATTATTTTGGATGATTTTTTTTCTTACACCATGCTCATTTGCATATCTTCCTCTTTCCATTCAAGTGGTTTTCCTTAAATTGGCCAACCTTAAGGTTTGCCCGGTCTGGGAGTGTGCTTAATATATATTTAGCCCGTCCCTTAATAATTGTTAAAAGAGAAAAAATAAATTAATAAATAGATAAAAATGTATTAAAATGCAAGGAAAATAGTATTAGGGGAGTAATGCATTGCATCTTCTCTTGAACTTCTTAAGTTCCAATTGCACAACATCCTCTGGGTGGCTGTTCCAGTACAATGGTGTGAGGAATAAAGGAGTTCCA
The DNA here is from genome assembly GCF_040412425.1 of Macrobrachium rosenbergii. Lineage (NCBI taxonomy): Eukaryota > Metazoa > Arthropoda > Malacostraca > Decapoda > Palaemonidae > Macrobrachium > Macrobrachium rosenbergii. The sequence goes on along the minus strand of NC_089781.1, from coordinate 53,921,073 downwards.
GGACCAAGAAGTTCGACAGCAAGGCACATTTACTGCATATTGGTGCTGCTGTTCAGCAAATCTGATTGCTCTCAGCAGGTAAAGGGGATCAGGAATCAATTGTGAAAGTGAAAGATCTCTGTTGAAATACAACTTAAGGAAAAGTGACAAACAAGAGACCATCCATCGAAGGTCAAATTGTAACTGCTAGTATTAGAAAACAGAAACCCACCACCACGAACCACTCTATCTAAAAAGAGATAAATCTCTGGCAAAAGCATACATCCACTCAAGAGAAGTATTCTAGTAAAGGAAGCTCAAATGACCTCAAACAAATTGTATTCATTTTATCCCTTATAAATATGAGGCCTTATGAACAATACCTAACCTTCGTGCGGCATTTGCTGAAACTTTCACTACATGTTTCTCAAAAGTTAGATGTGAGTCAAAAGTTACACCTACAATAGTTAAAGCTTCAGACTCATTCAGCAAAGTTCCATCCACCTGAAGGGGAGGATGGGGTGGGAAATTTGTACGAGATCTGCTAATCAATAGTGTTTTCGTTTTACCAGAGTTAAGCTTCAAACGCTACTGACTACACTATTCCCTGATCTAGTCCATGTCCCGATTTAGGATGAGGGCAGCTTCATTTCTCTTAAGTGGATACCTTACTTTGCCCACAAGTGTTGCATCATCGGCACACTGAACAACCTTGTTTTCCAGGCCAACACCCAAATCACTTGTATATACTAAAAATAACAGTGGACCACGAACATTACCCTGTGGAACTTCAGACAACATAGGTCTTGGTTCACTACAGATCCCGTCCACAGCAAGTTGCTGCTGCCTACGTAACTGTTTACATTACTGGGGTCCTTTCCAGGCTTGGAGATAGGAATACTATAGCTTTACGCCATTCATCAGGAAATAAATTTCGAAGCCATAAGTGATTATAAAACTCTAATAAGTATGACTTTGCCAAAGGTGCTAAGTGGCAGATCATTTCAAAACAAATATTGTCACCTCCAGAGGCAGATTTATTGCTGTTAAGTGAGCATATTCCAACTCTTCCATATTAAATTTTCTATTATAATATATATCTTCTATTGTTTCAAAATTTATTGTTATTAATTCTATATTATTTTTCTTTTTGCGGAAGTGTTACTACCTACATTTGCCAAGTTTTCTCCTATTACATTGCTTATTTCTTTCGGATCAAGTATTCTTTTCCCATCTTTAAATATGGCATGTCTAGGTGGTTTAACATGGGAACCATTTATTTTCCTGAATTTTTCCCATATTTTTTGTATTGGAGTATTATTAGAGATCTGACACATATTTCCTCCCTGAAATGATTCTTCCTTGAATTACTTCTTTTTTAAACTTTGCAGATAATTTATTGAAGAGAGGTTTTAATGGATCAATTTCTAGTAATAATATAGTAATTTTTTTTAAAGTTCCTTCTAATATCGGTAACGATTTATTCATTTTGTGGAATTTTTTATATAAATTATCTAGTCGTCTCCCTACTGAATGTTTTATTTTCATGAATTTTGTTAGCTCATCAGACCACCATGGAGCTTTTTGTTTTGTTGGATGAGGTTTTGATTTTGGTGTTGCTTTATCAGCAGCGTTTTTAGTGAAATCTACAAGAAATTTATTAGTTTCATTATGGTCATTTAAATATTCAAATGTTGGGACATCTTAGTGTGCATTTCATATCGCTCCCAATCTGCTTCATGAATGTTATAGTAAGGGACATGTTTTGCAGGATCATTTTGTAACAAAGAAATTAATATTGGGAAATGATCACTGGTGTGCAAGTCATCAGCTGTATTCCAATCTAATCTGTCTACTATATTTGAGGTACATAAAGTTAAGTCTACTGAGGAAAATGTTCCATGTGTTTTTAAATAATATTTGCTAACTTTATCATTTATACAGCACATGTCATTTGAATCCATAAATTCTTCTACTTTACTCCCTGCTCTATTTGAGTTTGAACAATTAGAGTCTCATACTGGGTTGTGAGCATTAAAATCACCTACTATTAATGTAGGTTCCTTGGTATTGTTAAGTAATTCTTTAAGTTTGTCAGTGACATCATTTTTATTAGGTTGGTTGTATAAATTATAAATTACATAATTATCGTTTTTTATTCGGATTTTAATACCTGACATTTGTAAGTCAGTAATGTTTACAGGTACTTTGTTGTAAACTACTTTTTTATGTACACTCGGCAAGAAAAGTGAAGATACAGTTTTTTTAAATCTTCGGACATATATTGCTCAATAATGCGACATCTGGCAACTTTAGAAAGGGAGGAGCTTCAGTCTTAGTGTGTTGGTTTTGCTTAACCTCCTATAACTTTTAATCATATTCTATGATTCTGACATCATTGATACTTAAATGCAGTAGTAAGCTTTACAGTATTCGTTCAAGTTGTAATTTGCAGCGACGGTTCTGAGCAAAATAAACATTTTTCGACGTAACCTACCAATTAACCCTACACAAATGAATTTATGACACCACAATGAACGGAATGCTTGCATAATTGGAAACGCGATCTTCCATAGTGAAATCAAGAGTTAAATTTGAGCAATGTCCAAGGAAAAACGTGGGGAACAATAAAGGAATGAATGCAATGTTACGATGAGAGAGAGAGAGAGAGTTGCTGTTGTGTAAGCCTAGGCCTATATGTAGAGCTACTCATTTCATTATTTTCTTTTTAGAGATTGAGCGATACTATATTTGTATAGTATGTTTTAGCAATGGAGAGAGAGAGAGAGAGAGAGAGAGAGAAACTATGGCAACGTCAAGAAACATCCAGTTACTTGTGTTTTCCCGCTGAAGTGCTGCACACATCATAGAGAACGCTCTTGCGGATTTAAATAGATTTGGTCAACTTACCGTAGCTGTCGCAACATTTACTGCCATTAATTCCAGCTGACTTTTAACACCGTGAAATACAAATATGAATGTGTAAAAATTAAAGAAATTATCACTACCTCGTATGATGATGCAATAATAAGCCAGTCCATAACGGAAAATTAGTAAATATTGCCGTTCTGATAAACAGTACTACACCGAGATATCCATACACTATCTTTTAGATCTCTATGAACGAAGTCATCTGAGAAATTCTGATTACTTCGGACATGCATGGTGTTTTTAAGTATCTGAACGTTTTTGTTTTGCAGATTTAACATATATGATATAATTTGCATTGTATTTTCATATTCTAGAGTAAATTTACCGAGATTATGTGTTTTCTGTGAGAAAAAAATTAAAATTCGATGAACGAAATCTAAAGAAAACTGTATCTTCACTTTTCTTGCCGAGTGTACATATATGGCTGTACCTAAATTTCCTTCTTCCTCTCGTGATGTTGATGCTAAGGTATATTTACCTATTGTATTTACGTTCCATTTTATGATATGGCTACTGAAAATATTATGTTATATAGCGGTCGAGTTTTGCTTTCTTATTTTTGTACTATCAACTCGGATTTTTTTCCAATAATGTACTCACGATATTCATTTGTTTTTCTTTATGATACATTAAGTGCTCAATGCACATGCAACCTTTTTGTTAAACCATCTTTTGTTATGTTTTTGTTATTACTGCATAATTCAATTAAACAATCATTACATCCAAATGTATTATCATGTATATTTCTTTTTTCCTTTGTTCTTGTACCAATTACTGGTGATGGAGTAATCTCTTCTCCCTTGACATAACCATTGTTATCTATGGTAGGGTTCTCTTTCACTTCTTCAGTGCTTAGGATATCTGCCTTCATGAGTTTTACTATTATTTTAGGGGACAAAGGTATATTCTTAGCTTGGTTTTGTTTTTGTTCTTTCTTCATATCCTTTATCTTTGTTTTAACAGATGTTTCTCTAATAATAGCTGGCTTCTTTGTTATGGGTGGTGTTCTCTCCAAAGGCCTTTTTTTATCTTCAATTTCCAGTCCATCACAACCCTCCTCTGTTACTCCCGTAGCAGCATCCTCCTGGGTTCCTACTTGCATTAATATTTCAAATGAATTGGATAAAATATTATCCATCTCATTTGTACCTGTTTCTTTATTCTTTACCATTTAGTTT